>NW_027141550.1:2544544-2862612 GCF_036365525.1 Heterodontus francisci
CACTGATACACAGTAACACAGACACACACTGACACCCAGTAACAAAGACATACACTGACACCAAGTAACACAGACATACACTGACACCAAGTAACAAAGACATACACTGATACCCAGTAAAATGGACACACACTTACACCAATTAACACAGACATACACTGACACCAAGTAACAAAGACATACACTGATACCCAGTAACAAAGACACACACTTACACCAAGTAACACAGACATACACTGACACCAAGTAACAAAGACATACACTGATACCAAGTCACAAAGACATACACTGATACCCAGTATCACAGACACACAATGACACCCAGTAACAAAGACATACACTGTCACCAAGTCACAAAGACATACACTGATACCAAGTCACAAAGACATACACTTACACCAAGTAACACAGACATACTCTGACGCCAAGTAACAAAGAAATACACTTACACCAAGTAACAAAGACAGACAATTACACCAAGTAACAAAGACATACACTTACACCAAGTATTTTGACATACACTGATACCCAGTAAAACAGACACACTTAGACCAAGTAACACAGACAAACACGGACACCATGTAACAAAGACACAGACTTACACCAAGTAACACAGACACACATTGACACCCAGTAACACAGACACACACTTACACCAAGTAACACAGACATACACTGATAACAAGTCACAAAGACATACACTGATACCCAGTAACAAAGACATACACTTACACCAAGTAACAAAGACAGACAATTACAACAAGTAACAAAGACATACACTTACACCAAGTATTTTGACATACACTGACACCAAGTAACAAAGACATACACTGATACCCAGTAACACAGACACACACTTACACCAAGTAACAAAGACATACACTGATAGCAAGTCACAAAGACATACACTGATGCCCAGTAACACAGACACATACTGACACCAAGTAACAAAGACAGACACTTACACCAAGAAGCAAAGACATACACTTACACCAAGTAAAAAAGACAGACAATTACACCAAGTAACAAAGACATACACTTACACCAAGTATTTTGACATACACAGACACCAAGTAACGAAGACAGACACTGATACCCAGTAACACAGACACACACTTACACCAAGTAACAAAGACATACACTGACACCAAGTCACAAAGAAATACACTGATACCCAGTAACACAGACACACACTTACACCAAGTAACAAAGACATACACTTACACCCAGTAACACAGACAAACACGGACAGCAAGTAACAAAGACAAACACGGGCACAAAGTAACAAAGACACAGACTTACACCAAGTAACACAGACACACATTGACACCCAGTAACACAGACACACACTTACACCAAGTAACACAGACATGCACTGATAACAAGTCACAAAGACATACACTGATACCCAGTAACAAAGACATACACTTACACCAAGTAACAAAGACAGACAATTACACCAAGTAACAAAGACATACACTTACACCAAGTATTTTGACATACACTGACACCAAGTAACAAAGACATACACTGATACCCAGTAACGCAGACACACACTTACACCAAGTAACAAAGACATACACTGACACCAAGTCACAAAGACATACACTGACACCCAGTAACAAAGACATACAATGACACCAAGTCACAAAGACATACATTGATACCCAGTAACACAGACACACACTTACACCAAGTAACACAGACATACACTGACACCCAGTAACACAGACAAACACGGACACCAAGTAACAAAGGCACAGACTTACACCAAGTAACACATACACACATTGACACCCAGTAACACAGACACACACTTACACCAAGTAACACAGACATACACTGATAACAAGTCACAAAGACATACACTGATTCTTTTGGGCCTCCTTATCTCGAGAGACAATGGATACGCGCCTGGAGGTGGTCAGTGGTTTGTGAAGCAGCGCCTGGAGTGGCTATAAAGGCCAATTCTGGAGTGACAGGCTCTTCCACAGGTGCTGCAGAGAAATTTGTTTGTTGGGGCTGTTGCACAGTTGGCTCTCCCCTTGCGCCTCTGTCTTTTTTCCTGCCAACTACTAAGTCTCTTCGACTCGCCACAATTTAGCCCTGTCTTTATGGCTGCCCGCCAGCTCTGGCGAATGCTGGCAACTGACTCCCACGACTTGTGATCAATGTCACACGATTTCATGTCGCGTTTGCAGACGTCTTTATAACGGAGACATGGACGGCCGGTGGGACTGATACCAGTGGCGAGCTCGCTGTACAATGTGTCTTTGGGGATCCTGCCATCTTCCATGCGGCTCACATGGCCAAGCCATCTCAAGCGCCGCTGACTCAGTAGTGTGTATAAGCTGGGGGTGTTGGCCGCTTCAAGGACTTCTGTGTTGGAGATATAGTCCTGCCACCTGATGCCAAGTATTGTCCGAAGACAGCGAAGATGGAATGAATTGAGACGTCGCTCTTGGCTGGCATACGTTGTCCAGGCCTCGCTGCCGTAGTGCAAGGTACTGAGGACACAGGCCTGATACACTCGGACTTTTGTGTTCCGTGTCAGTGCGCCATTTTCCCACACTCTCTTGGCCAGTCTGGACATAGCAGTGGAAGCCTTACCCATGCGCTTGTTGATTTCTGCATCTAGAGACAGGTTACTGGTGATAGTTGAGCCTAGGTAGGTGAACTCTTGAACCACTTCCAGAGCGTGGTCGCCAATATTGATGGATGGAGCATTTCTGACATCCTGCCCCATGATGTTCGTTTTCTTGAGGCTGATGGTTAGGCCAAATTCATTGCAGGCAGACGCAAACCTGTCGATGAGACTCTGCAGGCATTCTTCAGTGTGAGATGTTAAAGCAGCATCGTCAGCAAAGAGGAGTTCTCTGATGAGGACTTTCCGTACTTTGGACTTCGCTCTTAGACGGGCAAGGTTGAACAACCTGCCCCCTGATCTTGTGTGGAGGAAAATTCCTTCTTCAGAGGATTTGAACGCATGTGAAAGCAGCAGGGAGAAGAAAATCCCAAAAAGTGTGGGTGCGAGAACACAGACCTGTTTCACACCACTCAGGATAGGAAAGGGCTCTGATGAGGAGCCACCATGTTGAATTGTGCCTTTCATATTGTCATGGAATGAGGTGATGATACTTAGTAGCTTTGGTGGACATCCGATCTTTTCTAGTAGTCTGAAGAGACCACGTCTGCTGACGAGGTCAAAGGCTTCTGTTACTGATACCCAGTAACAAAGACATACACTTACACCAAGTAACAAAGACAGACAATTACACCAAGTAACAAAGACATACACTTACACCAAGTATTTTGACATACACTGACACCAAGTAACAAAGACATACACTGATACCCAGTAACACAGACACACTTACACCAAGTAACAAAGACATACACTGACACCAAGTCACAAAGACACACACTGACACCCAGTAACAAAGACATACACTGACACCAAGTCACAAAGACATACACTGATACCCAGTAACACAGACACACACTTACACCAAGTAACACAGACATACACTGACACCCAGTAACACAGACACACACTTACACCAAGTAACAAAGACATACACTGACACCCAGTAACATAGACATACACTGACACCCAGTAACACAGACACACACGGACACAAAGTAACAAAGACACTGACTTACACCAAGTAACACAGACACACACTGACACCCAGTAACACAGACACACACTTACACCAAGTAACAAAGACATACGCTGACACCCAGTAACAAAGACATACACTGACAACCAGTAACACAGACACACACGGACACCAAGTAACAAAGACACAGACTTACACCAAGGAACACAGACACACACTGACACCCAGTAACATAGACACACACTTACACCTAATAACACAGACATACACTGACACCAAGTAACAAAGACATACACTTACACCAAGTAAAATAGACATACACTGACACCAAGTAACAAAGACATACACTGATACCCAGTAACACAGACACACACTTACACCAAGTAACAAAGACATACACTGATACCCAGTAACAAAGACACACAGTTAAACCATTTAACACAGACATACGCTTACACCAAAAACACAGACACTCACTTACACCAAGCAACACAGACATACACTGACACCACATAACAAAGACAGACAAATAACACCAAGTAACAAAGACATACACTTACACCAAGTATTTTGACATACACTGACACCAAGTAACAAAGACATACACTGATACCCAGTAACACAGACACACACTGACACCCAGTAACAAAGACATACACTGACACCAAGTAACACAGACATACACTGACACCAAATAACAAAGACATACACTGATACCCAGTAACATGGACACACACTTACACCAATTAACACAGACATACACTGACACCAAGTAACAAAGACATACACTGATACCCAGTAACATAGACACACACTTACACCAATTAACACAGACATACACTGATACCAAGTAACAAAGACATACACTGATACCAAGTCACAAAGACATACACTGATACCCAGTATCACAGACACACAATGACACCCAGTAACAAAGACATACACTGTCACCAAGTCACAAAGACATACACTGATACCAAGTCACAAAGACATACACTTACACCAAGTAACACAGACATACACTGACGCCAAGTAACAAAGAAATACACTTACACCAAGTAACAAAGACAGACAATTACACCAAGTAACAAAGACAAACACTTACACCAAGTAACAAAGACAGACACTTACACCAAGTAACACAGACATACACTGACGGCAAATAACTAAGGCATACACTTACACCAAGTAACAAAGGCAGACAATTACACCAAGTAACAAAGACATACACTTACACCAAGTATTTTGACATACACTGATACCCAGTAAAACAGTCACATTTAGACCAAGTAACACAGACATACACTGACACCCAGTAACACAGACATACCCTTTCACCAAGTAACAAAGACATACACTGACACCCAGTAAAACAGACAAACACGGACACCATGTAACAAAGACACAGACTTACACCAAGTAACACAGACACACATTGACACCCAGTAGCACAGACACACACTTACACCAAGTAACACAGACATACACTGATAACAAGTCACAAAGACATACACTGATACCCAGTAACAAAGACATACACTTATACCAAGTAACAAAGACAGACAATTACACCAAGTAACAAAGACATACACTTACACCAAGTATTTTGACATACACTGACACCAAGTAACAAAGACATACACTGATACCCAGTAACACAGACACACACTTACACCAAGTAACAAAGACATACACTGACACCAAGTCACAAAGACACACACTGACACCCAGTAACAAAGACACACACTTACACCAAGTAACACAGACAAACACTGACACCCAGTAACACAGACACACACTTACACCAAGTAACAAAGACATACACTAACACCCAGTAAGAAAGACATACACTGACACCCAGTAACACAGACACACATGGACACCAAGTAACAAAGACACTGACTTACACCAAGTAACACAGACACACACTGACACCCAGTAAAACAGACACACACTTACACCAAGTAACAAAGACATACACTGACACCCAGTAACAAAGACATACACTGATACCCAGTAAAAAAGACATACACTGACACCAAGTCACAAAGACATAGACTGATACCAAGTCACAAAGACACACACTGATGCCCAGTAACACAGACACATACTGACACCAAGTAACAAAGACATAAACTTACACCAAGTAACAAAGACACACACTCACACCAAGTAACAAAGACATAAACTTACACCAAGTAACAAAGACACACACTCACACCAAGTAACAAAGACAGACAATTACACCAAGTAACAAATACATACACTTACACCAAGTATTTTGACATACACTGACACCAAGTAACAAAGACATACACTGATACCCAGTAACACAGACACACACTTACACCAGGTAACAATGACATACACTGACACCAAGTCACAAAGACACACACTGACACCCAGTAACAAAGACATACACTGACACCAAGTCAGAAAGGAATACACTGATACCCAGTAACACAGACACTCACATACACCAAGTAACACAGACATACACTGAAACCCAGTAACACAGACACACACTTACACCAAGTAACAAAGACATACACTGACAACCAGTAACAAAGACATACATTGACACCCAGTAACTCAGACATACACTGACACCCAGTAACACAGACACACAATTACACCAAGTAACACAGACACACACTGATACCCAGTAACAAAGACATACACTGACACCAATTCACAAAGACATACACTGACACCAAGTCACAAAGACATACACTGATACCCAGTAACACAGACACACACTGACACCAAGTCACAAAGACACACACTGATGCCCAGTAACACAGACACATACTGACACCAAGTAACAAAGACATAAACTTACACCAAGTAACAAAGACACACACTCACACCAAGTAACAAAGACAGACAATTACACCAAGTAACAAAGACATACACTTACACCAAGTATTTTGACATGCACTGACACCAAGTAACAAAGACATACACTGATACCCAGTAACACAGACACACACTTCCACCAAGTAACAATGACATACACTGACACCAAGTCACAAAGACACACACTGACACCCAGTAACAAAGACATACACTGACACCAAGTCACAAAGGAATACACTGATACCCAGTAACACAGACACTCACATACACCAAGTAACACAGACATACACTGAAACCCAGTAACACAGACACACACTTACACCAAGTAACAAAGACATACACTGACAACCAGTAACAAAGACATACATTGACACCCAGTAACTCAGACATACACTGACACCCAGTAACACAGACACACAATTACACCAAGTAACACAGACACACACTGATACCCAGTAACAAAGACATACACTGACACCAATTCACAAAGACATACACTGATACCCAGTAACACAGACACACACTGACACCAAGTAACAAAGACATACACTGACACCAAGTAACAAAGACATACACTTACACCAAGTAACAAAGACATACACTGACACCAAGTAACACAGACATACACTGACACCAAGTAACAAAGACATACACTGATACCCAGTAACATAGACACACACTTACACCAAGTAACACAGACATACACTGACACCAAGTAACAAAGACATACACAGATACCAAGTCACAAAGACATACACTGATACCCAGTATCACAGACACACACTGACACCAAGTAACAAAGACATACACTGACACCAAGTAACACAGACACACACTGACACCCAGTAACAAAGACAGACACTGTCACCAAGTCACAAAGACATACACTGATACCAAGTCACAAAGACATACATTTACACCAAGTAACACAGACATACACTGACGCCAAGTAACAAAGACATACACTTACACCAAGTAACAAAGACAGACAATTACACCAAGTAACAAAGACATACACTTACACCAAGTAACAAAGACACACACTTACACCAAGTAACACAGACATACACTGACGCCAAGTAACAAAGACATGCACTTACACCAAGTAACAAAGACAGACAATTACACCAAGTAACAAAGACATACACTTACACCAAGTATTTTGACATACACTGACACCCAGTAACACAGACACACCCTTACACCAAGTAACACAGACATACACTGAAACCCAGTAACACAGACACACACTTACACCAAGGAACAAAGACATTCACTGACACCCAGTAACAAAGACATACATTGACACCCAGCAACTCAGACATACACTGACACCCAGTAACACAGACACACAATTACACCAAGTAACACAGACATACACTGACACTAAGTAACAAAGACATACACTGATACCCAGTAACACAGACACACACTGATTCCCAGTAACAAAGACATACACTGACACCAATTCACAAAGACATACACTGACACCAAGTCACAAAGGCATACACTGATACTCAGTAACACAGACACACACTGACACCAAGTAACAAAGACATACACTGACACCAAGTAACAAAGACATACACTGACACCAAGTAACACAGACATACACTGACTCCAAGTAACAAAGACATACATTGATACCAAGTCACAAAGACATACGCTGATCCCCAGTAACACAGACACACACTGACACCCAGTAACAAAGACATACACTGACACCAAGTAACACAGACATACACTGACACCAAGTAACAAAGACATACACTGATACCCAGGAACATAGCCACCCACTTACACCAAGTAACACAGACATACACTGACACCAAGTAACAAAGACATACACTGATACCAAGTCGCAGAGACATACACTGATACCCAGTATCACAGACACACACTGACACCAAGTAACAAAGACATACACTGACACAAAGTAACACAGACACACACTGAAACCCAGTAACAAAGACAGACACTGTCACCAAGTCACAAAGACATACACTGATACCAAATCACAAAGACATACACTTACACCAAGTAACACAGACAAACACTGACGCCAAGTAACAAAGACATACACTTACACCAAGTAAAATAGACATACACTGACACCAAGTAACAAAGACATACACTGATACCCAGTAACACAGACACACACTTACACCAAGTAACAAAGACATACACTGATACCCAGTAACAAAGACACACAGTTAAACCATGTAACACAGACATACGCTTACACCAAAAACACAGACACACACTTACACCAAGCAACACAGACATACACTGACACCAGATAACAAAGACAGACAATTAACACCAAGTAACAAAGACATACACTTACACCAAGTAACACAGACATACACTGACACCAAGTAACAAAGACATACACTGATACCCAGTAACATAGACAAACACTTACACCAAGTAACACAGACATACACTGACACCAAGTAACAAAGACATACACAGATACCAAGTCACAAAGACATACACTGATACCCAGTATCACAGACACACACTGACACCAAGTAACAAAGACATACACTGTCACCAAGTCACAAAGACAGACACTGATACCAAGTCACAAAGACATACATTTACACCAAGTAACACAGACATACACTGACGCCAAGTAACAAAGACATACACTTACACCAAGTAACAAAGACAGACAATTACACCAAGTAACAAAGACATACACTTACACCAAGTAACAAAGACACACACTTACACCAAGTAACACAGACATACACTGACGCCAAGTAACAAAGACATGCACTTACACCAAGTAACAAAGACAGACAATTACACCAAGTAACAAAGACATACACTTACACCAAGTATTTTGACATACACTGACACCCAGTAACACAGACACACCCTTACACCAAGTAACACAGACATACACTGAAACCCAGTAACACAGACACACACTTACACCAAGGAACAAAGACATTCACTGACACCCAGTAACAAAGACATACATTGACACCCAGCAACTCAGACATACACTGACACCCAGTAACACAGACACACAATTACACCAAGTAACACAGACATACAATGACACTAAGTAACAAAGACATACACTGATACCCAGTAACACAGACACACACTGATTCCCAGTAGCAAAGACATACACTGACACCAATTCACAAAGACATACACTGACACCAAGTCACAAAGGCATACACTGATACTCAGTAACACAGACACACACTGACACCAAGTAACAAAGACATACACTGACACCAAGTAACAAAGACATACACTGACACCAAGTAACACAGACATACACTGACTCCAAGTAACAAAGACATACATTGATACCAAGTCACAAAGACATACGCTGATCCCCAGTAACACAGACACACACTGACACCCAGTAACAAAGACATACACTGACACCAAGTAACACAGACATACACTGACACCAAGTAACAAAGACATACACTGATACCAAGTCGCAGAGACATACACTGATACCCAGTATCACAGACACACACTGACACCAAGTAACAAAGACATACGTTGACACAAAGTAACACAGACACACACTGAAACCCAGTAACAAAGACAGACACTGTCACCAAGTCACAAAGACATACACTGATACCAAATCACAAAGACATACACTTACACCAAGTAACACAGACAAACACTGACGCCAAGTAACAAAGACATACACTTACACCAAGTAAAATAGACATACACTGACACCAAGTAACAAAGACATACACTGATACCCAGTAACACAGACACACACTTACACCAAGTAACAAAGACATACACTGATACCCAGTAACAAAGACAGACAATTAACACCAAGTAACAAAGACATACACTTACACCAAGTATTTTGACATACACTGACACCAAGTAACAAAGACATACACTGATACCCAGTAACACAGACACACACTGACACCCATTAAAAAGACATACACTGACACCAAGTAACGCAGACATACACTGACAACAAGTAACAAAGTCATCCACTGATACCCAGTAACATGGACACACACTTACACCAAGTAACACAGACATACACTGACACCAAGTAACAAAGACATACACTGATACCCAGTAACATAGACACACGCTTACACCAAGTAACACAGACATACACTGACACCAAGTAACAAAGACATACACTGATACCATTTCACAAAGACATACACTGATACCCAGTATCACAGACACACAATGACACCCAGTAACAAAGACATACACTGTCAGCAAGTCACAAAGACATGCACTGATACCAAGTAACAAAGACATACACTTACACCGAGTAACACAGACATACACTGACGCCAAGTAACAAAGAAATACACTTACACCAAGTAACAAAGACAGACAATTACACCAAGTAACAAAGACATACACTTACACCAAGTAACAAAGACACACACTTACACCAAGTAACACAGACATACACTGACGCCAAGTAACTGAGGCATACACTTACACCAAGTAACAAAGACAGACAATTACGCCAAGTAACAAAGACATACACTTACACCAAGTATTTTGACATACACTGATACCCAGTAAAACAGACACACTTAGACCAAGTAACACAGACATACACTGACACCCAGTAACACAGACATACCCTTACACCAAGTAACAAGGACATACACTGACACACAGTAACACAGACAAACACGGACACCATGTAACAAAGACACAGACTTACACCAAGTAACACAGACACACATTGACACCCAGTAACACAGACACACACTTACACCAAGTAACACAGACATACACTGATAACAAGTCACAAAGACATACACTGATACCCAGTAACAAAGACATACACTTACACCAAGTAACAAAGACATACACTTACACCAAGTATTTTGACATACACTGACACCAAGTAACAAAGACATACACTGATACCCAGTAACACAGACACACACTTACACCAAGTAACAAAGACATACACTGATAGCAAGTCACAAAGACATACACTGATGCCCAGTAACACAGACACATACTGACACCAAGTAACAAAGACAGACACTTACACCAAGAAGCAAAGACATACACTTACACCAAGTAAAAAAGACAGACAATTACACCAAGTAACAAAGACATACACTTACACCAAGTATTTTGACATACACAGACACCAAGTAACGAAGACAGACACTGATACCCAGTAACACAGACACACACTTACACCAAGTAACAAAGACATACACTGACACCAAGTCACAAAGAAATACACTGATACCCAGTAACACAGACACACACTTACACCAAGTAACAAAGACATACACTTACACCCAGTAACACAGACAAACACGGACAGCAAGTAACAAAGACAAACACGGACACAAAGTAACAAAGACACTGACTTACACCAAGTAACACAGACACACATTGACACCCAGTAACACAGACACACACTTACACCAAGTAACACAGACATGCACTGATAACAAGTCACAAAGACATACACTGATACCCAGTAACAAAGACATACACTTACACCAAGTAACAAAGACAGACAATTACACCAAGTAACAAAGACATACACTTACACCAAGTATTTTGACATACACTGACACCAAGTAACAAAGACATACACTGATACCCAGTAACGCAGACACACACTTACACCAAGTAACAAAGACATACACTTACACCAAGAAGCAAAGACATACACTTACACCAAGTAAAAAAGACAGACAATTACACCAAGTAACAAAGACATACACTTACACCAAGTATTTTGACATACACAGACACCAAGTAACGAAGACAGACACTGATACCCAGTAACACAGACACACACTTACACCAAGTAACAAAGACATACACTGACACCAAGTCACAAAGAAATACACTGATACCCAGTAACACAGACACACACTTACACCAAGTAACAAAGACATACACTTACACCCAGTAACACAGACAAACACGGACAGCAAGTAACAAAGACAAACACGGACACAAAGTAACAAAGACACAGACTTACACCAAGTAACACAGACACACATTGACACCCAGTAACACAGACACACACTTACACCAAGTAACACAGACATGCACTGATAACAAGTCACAAAGACATACACTGATACCCAGTAACAAAGACATACACTTACACCAAGTAACAAAGACAGACAATTACACCAAGTAACAAAGACATACACTTACACCAAGTATTTTGACATACACTGACACCAAGTAACAAAGACATACACTGATACCCAGTAACGCAGACACACACTTACACCAAGTAACAAAGACATACACTGACACCAAGTCACAAAGACATACACTGACACCCAGTAACAAAGACATACAATGACACCAAGTCACAAAGACATACATTGATACCCAGTAACACAGACACACACTTACACCAAGTAACACAGACATACACTGACACCCAGTAACACAGACAAACACGGACACCAAGTAACAAAGGCACAGACTTACACCAAGTAACACATACACACATTGACACCCAGTAACACAGACACACACTTACACCAAGTAACACAGACATACACTGATAACAAGTCACAAAGACATACACTGATTCTTTTGGGCCTCCTTATCTCGAGAGACAATGGATACGCGCCTGGAGGTGGTCAGTGGTTTGTGAAGCAGCGCCTGGAGTGGCTATAAAGGCCAATTCTGGAGTGACAGGCTCTTCCACAGGTGCTGCAGAGAAATTTGTTTGTTGGGGCTGTTGCACAGTTGGCTCTCCCCTTGCGCCTCTGTCTTTTTTCCTGCCAACTACTAAGTCTCTTCGACTCGCCACAATTTAGCCCTGTCTTTATGGCTGCCCGCCAGCTCTGGCGAATGCTGGCAACTGACTCCCACGACTTGTGATCAATGTCACACGATTTCATGTCGCGTTTGCAGACGTCTTTATAACGGAGACATGGACGGCCGGTGGGACTGATACCAGTGGCGAGCTCGCTGTACAATGTGTCTTTGGGGATCCTGCCATCTTCCATGCGGCTCACATGGCCAAGCCATCTCAAGCGCCGCTGACTCAGTAGTGTGTATAAGCTGGGGGTGTTGGCCGCTTCAAGGACTTCTGTGTTGGAGATATAGTCCTGCCACCTGATGCCAAGTATTGTCCGAAGACAGCGAAGATGGAATGAATTGAGACGTCGCTCTTGGCTGGCATACGTTGTCCAGGCCTCGCTGCCGTAGTGCAAGGTACTGAGGACACAGGCCTGATACACTCGGACTTTTGTGTTCCGTGTCAGTGCGCCATTTTCCCACACTCTCTTGGCCAGTCTGGACATAGCAGTGGAAGCCTTACCCATGCGCTTGTTGATTTCTGCATCTAGAGACAGGTTACTGGTGATAGTTGAGCCTAGGTAGGTGAACTCTTGAACCACTTCCAGAGCGTGGTCGCCAATATTGATGGATGGAGCATTTCTGACATCCTGCCCCATGATGTTCGTTTTCTTGAGGCTGATGGTTAGGCCAAATTCATTGCAGGCAGACGCAAACCTGTCGATGAGACTCTGCAGGCATTCTTCAGTGTGAGATGTTAAAGCAGCATCGTCAGCAAAGAGGAGTTCTCTGATGAGGACTTTCCGTACTTTGGACTTCGCTCTTAGACGGGCAAGGTTGAACAACCTGCCCCCTGATCTTGTGTGGAGGAAAATTCCTTCTTCAGAGGATTTGAACGCATGTGAAAGCAGCAGGGAGAAGAAAATCCCAAAAAGTGTGGGTGCGAGAACACAGACCTGTTTCACACCACTCAGGATAGGAAAGGGCTCTGATGAGGAGCCACCATGTTGAATTGTGCCTTTCATATTGTCATGGAATGAGGTGATGATACTTAGTAGCTTTGGTGGACATCCGATCTTTTCTAGTAGTCTGAAGAGACCACGTCTGCTGACGAGGTCAAAGGCTTCTGTTACTGATACCCAGTAACAAAGACATACACTTACACCAAGTAACAAAGACAGACAATTACACCAAGTAACAAAGACATACACTTACACCAAGTATTTTGACATACACTGACACCAAGTAACAAAGACATACACTGATACCCAGTAACACAGACACACTTACACCAAGTAACAAAGACATGCACTGACACCAAGTCACAAAGACACACACTGACACCCAGTAACAAAGACATACACTGACACCAAGTCACAAAGACATACACTGATACCCAGTAACACAGACACACACTTACACCAAGTAACGCAGACATACACTGACACCCAGTAACACAGACACACACTTACACCAAGTAACAAAGACATACACTGACACCCAGTAACATAGACATACACTGACACCCAGTAACACAGACACACACGGACACAAAGTAACAAAGACACTGACTTACACCAAGTAACACAGACACACACTGACACCCAGTAACACAGACACACACTTACACCAAGTAACAAAGACATACGCTGACACCCAGTAACAAAGACATACACTGACAACCAGTAACACAGACACACACTTACACCAAGTAACAAAGACATACACTGATACCCAGTAAAAAAGACACACAGTTAAACCATTTAACACAGACATACGCTTACACCAAAAACACAGACACTCACTTACACCAAGCAACACAGACATACACGGACACCACATAACAAAGACAGACAAATAACACCAAGTAACAAAGACATACACTTACACCAAGTATTTTGACATACACTGACACCAAGTAACAAAGACATACACTGATACCCAGTAACACAGACACACACTGACACCCAGTAACAAAGACATACACTGACACCAAGTAACACAGACATACACTGACACCAAATAACAAAGACATACACTGATACCCAGTAACATGGACACACACTTACACCAATTAACACAGACATACACTGACACCAAGTAACAAAGACATACACTGATACCCAGTAACATAGACACACACTTACACCAATTAACACAGACATACACTGATACCAAGTAACAAAGACATACACTGATACCAAGTCACAAAGACATACACTGATACCCAGTATCACAGACACACAATGACACCCAGTAACAAAGACATACACTGTCACCAAGTCACAAAGACATACACTGATACCAAGTCACAAAGACATACACTTACACCAAGTAACACAGACATACACTGACGCCAAGTAACAAAGAAATACACTTACACCAAGTAACAAAGACAGACAATTACACCAAGTAACAAAGACAAACACTTACACCAAGTAACAAAGACAGACACTTACACCAAGTAACACAGACATACACTGACGGCAAATAACTAAGGCATACACTTACACCAAGTAACAAAGGCAGACAATTACACCAAGTAACAAAGACATACACTTACACCAAGTATTTTGACATACACTGATATCCAGTAAAACAGACACATTTAGACCAAGTAACACAGACATACACTGACACCCAGTAACACAGACATACCCTTTCACCAAGTAACAAAGACATACACTGACACCCAGTAAAACAGACAAACACGGACACCATGTAACAAAGACACAGACTTACACCAAGTAACACAGACACACATTGACACCCAGTAGCACAGACACACACTTACACCAAGTAACACAGACATACACTGATAACAAGACACAAAGACATACACTGATACCCAGTAACAAAGACATACACTTATACCAAGTAACAAAGACAGACAATTACACCAAGTAACAAAGACATACACTTACACCAAGTATTTTGACATACACTGACACCAAGTAACAAAGACATACACTGATACCCAGTAACACAGACACACACTTACACCAAGTAACAAAGACATACACTGACACCAAGTCACAAAGACACACACTGACACCCAGTAACAAAGACACACACTTACACCAAGTAACACAGACAAACACTGACACCCAGTAACACAGACACACACTTACACCAAGTAACAAAGACATACACTAACACCCAGTAAGAAAGACATACACTGACACCCAGTAACACAGACACACATGGACACCAAGTAACAAAGACACTGACTTACACCAAGTAACACAGACACGCACTGACACCCAGTAAAACAGACACACACTTACACCAAGTAACAAAGACATACACTGACACCCAGTAACAAAGACATACACTGATACCCAGTAAAAAAGACATACACTGACACCAAGTCACAAAGACATAGACTGATACTAAGTCACAAAGACACACACTGATGCCCAGTAACACAGACACATACTGACACCAAGTAACAAAGACATAAACTTACACCAAGTAACAAAGACACACACTCACACCAAGTAACAAAGACATAAACTTACACCAAGTAACAAAGACACACACTCACACCAAGTAACAAAGACAGACAATTACACCAAGTAACAAATACATACACTTACACCAAGTATTTTGACATACACTGACACCAAGTAACAAAGACATACACTGATACCCAGTAACACAGACACACACTTACACCAGGTAACAATGACATACACTGACACCAAGTCACAAAGACACACACTGACACCCAGTAACAAAGACATACACTGACACCAAGTCACGAAGGAATACACTGATACCCAGTAACACAGACACTCACATACACCAAGTAACACAGACATACACTGAAACCCAGTAACACAGACACACACTTACACCAAGTAACAAAGACATACACTGACAACCAGTAACAAAGACATACATTGACACCCAGTAACTCAGACATACACTGACACCCAGTAACACAGACACACAATTACACCAAGTAACACAGACACACACTGATACCCAGTAACAAAGACATACACTGACACCAATTCACAAAGACATACACTGACACCAAGTCACAAAGACATACACTGATACCCAGTAACACAGACACACACTGGCACCAAGTCACAAAGACACACACTGATGCCCAGTAACACAGACACATACTGACACCAAGTAACAAAGACATAAACTTACACCAAGTAACAAAGACACACACTCACACCAAGTAACAAAGACAGACAATTACACCAAGTAACAAAGACATACACTTACACCAAGTATTTTGACATGCACTGACACCAAGTAACAAAGACATACACTGATACCCAGTAACACAGACACACACTTACACCAAGTAACAATGACGTACACTGACACCAAGTCACAAAGACACACACTGACACCCAGTAACAAAGACATACACTGAGACCAAGTCACAAAGGAATACACTGATACCCAGTAACACAGACACTCACATACACCAAGTAACACAGACATACACTGAAACCCAGTAACACAGACACACACTTACACCAAGTAACAAAGACATACACTGACAACCAGTAACAAAGACATACATTGACACCCAGTAACTCAGACATACACTGACACCCAGTAACACAGACACACAATTACACCAAGTAACACAGACACACACTGATACCCAGTAACAAAGACATACACTGACACCAATTCACAAAGACATACACTGACACCAAGTCACAAAGACATACACTGATACCCAGTAACACAGACACACACTGACACCAAGTAACAAAGACATACACTGACACCAAGTAACAAAGACATACACTTACACCAAGTAACAAAGACATACACTGACACCAAGTAACACAGACATACACTGACACCAAGTAACAAAGACATACACTGATACCCAGTAACATAGACACACATTTACACCAAGTAACACAGACATACACTGACACCAAGTAACAAAGACATACACAGATACCAAGTCACAAAGACATACACTGATACCCAGTATCACAGACACACACTGACACCAAGTAACAAAGACATACACTGACACCAAGTAATACAGACACACACTGACACCCAGTAACAAAGACATACACTGTCACCAAGTCACAAAGACATACACTGATACCAAGTCACAAAGACATACATTTACACCAAGTAACACAGACATACACTGACGCCAAGTAACAAAGACATACACTTACACCAAGTAACAAAGACAGACAATTACACCAAGTAACAAAGACATACACTTACACCAAGTAACAAAGACACACACTTACACCAAGTAACACAGACATACACTGACGCCAAGTAACAAAGACATGCACTTACACAAAGTAACAAAGACAGACAATTACACCAAGTAACAAAGACATACACTTACACCAAGTATTTTGACATACACTGACACCCAGTAACACAGACACACCCTTACACCAAGTAACACAGACATACACTGAAACCCAGTAACACAGACACACACTTACACCAAGGAACAAAGACATTCACTGACACCCAGTAACAAAGACATACATTGACACCCAGCAACTCAGACATACACTGACACCCAGTAACACAGACACACAATTACACCAAGTAACACAGACATACACTGACACTAAGTAACAAAGACATACACTGATACCCAGTAACACAGACACACACTGATTCCCAGTAACAAAGACATACACTGACACCAATTCACAAAGACATACACTGACACCAAGTCACAAAGGCATACACTGATACTCAGTAACACAGACACACACTGACACCAAGTAACAAAGACATACACTGACACCAAGTAACAAAGACATACACTGACACCAAGTAACACAGACATACACTGACTCCAAGTAACAAAGACATACATTGATACCAAGTCACAAAGACATACGCTGATCCCCAGTAACACAGACACACACTGACACCCAGTAACAAAGACATACACTGACACCAAGTAACACAGACATACACTGACACCAAGTAACAAAGACATACACTGATACCCAGGAACATAGCCACCCACTTACACCAAGTAACACAGACATACACTGACACCAAGTAACAAAGACATACACTGACACCAAGTAACACAGACATACACTGACACCAAGTAACAAAGACATACACTGATACCCAGTAACATAGACACACATTTACACCAAGTAACACAGACATACACTGACACCAAGTAACAAAGACATACACAGATACCAAGTCACAAAGACATACACTGATACCCAGTATCACAGACACACACTGACACCAAGTAACAAAGACATACACTGACACCAAGTAATACAGACACACACTGACACCCAGTAACAAAGACATACACTGTCACCAAGTCACAAAGACATACACTGATACCAAGTCACAAAGACATACATTTACACCAAGTAACACAGACATACACTGACGCCAAGTAACAAAGACATACACTTACACCAAGTAACAAAGACAGACAATTACACCAAGTAACAAAGACATACACTTACACCAAGTAACAAAGACACACACTTACACCAAGTAACACAGACATACACTGACGCCAAGTAACAAAGACATGCACTTACACAAAGTAACAAAGACAGACAATTACACCAAGTAACAAAGACATACACTTACACCAAGTATTTTGACATACACTGACACCCAGTAACACAGACACACCCTTACACCAAGTAACACAGACATACACTGAAACCCAGTAACACAGACACACACTTACACCAAGGAACAAAGACATTCACTGACACCCAGTAACAAAGACATACATTGACACCCAGCAACTCAGACATACACTGACACCCAGTAACACAGACACACAATTACACCAAGTAACACAGACATACACTGACACTAAGTAACAAAGACATACACTGATACCCAGTAACACAGACACACACTGATTCCCAGTAACAAAGACATACACTGACACCAATTCACAAAGACATACACTGACACCAAGTCACAAAGGCATACACTGATACTCAGTAACACAGACACACACTGACACCAAGTAACAAAGACATACACTGACACCAAGTAACAAAGACATACACTGACACCAAGTAACACAGACATACACTGACTCCAAGTAACAAAGACATACATTGATACCAAGTCACAAAGACATACGCTGATCCCCAGTAACACAGACACACACTGACACCCAGTAACAAAGACATACACTGACACCAAGTAACACAGACATACACTGACACCAAGTAACAAAGACATACACTGATACCCAGGAACATAGCCACCCACTTACACCAAGTAACACAGACATACACTGACACCAAGTAACAAAGACATACACTGATACCAAGTCGCAGAGACATACACTGATACCCAGTATCACAGACACACACTGACACCAAGTAACAAAGACATACACTGACACAAAGTAACACAGACACACACTGAAACCCAGTAACAAAGACAGACACTGTCACCAAGTCACAAAGACATACACTGATACCAAATCACAAAGACATACACTTACACCAAGTAACACAGACAAACACTGACGCCAAGTAACAAAGACATACACTTACACCAAGTAAAATAGACATACACTGACACCAAGTAACAAAGACATACACTGATACCCAGTAACACAGACACACACTTACACCAAGTAACAAAGACATACACTGATACCCAGTAACAAAGACACACAGTTAAACCATGTAACACAGACATACGCTTACACCAAAAACACAGACACACACTTACACCAAGCAACACAGACATGCACTGACACCAGATAACAAAGACAGACAATTAACACCAAGTAACAAAGACATACACTTACACCAAGTAACACAGACATACACTGACACCAAGTAACAAAGACATACACTGATACCCAGTAACATAGACACACACTTACACCAAGTAACACAGACATACACTGACACCAAGTAACAAAGACATACACAGATACCAAGTCACAAAGACATACACTGATACCCAGTATCACAGACACACACTGACACCAAGTAACAAAGACATACACTGACACCAAGTAACACAGACACACACTGACACCCAGTAACAAAGACATACACTGTCACCAAGTCACAAAGACATACACTGATACCAAGTCACAAAGACATACATTTACACCAAGTAACACAGACATACACTGACGCCAAGTAACAAAGACATACACTTACACCAAGTAACAAAGACAGACAATTACACCAAGTAACAAAGACATACACTTACACCAAGTAACAAAGACACACCCTTACACCAAGTAACACAGACATACACTGACGCCAAGTAACAAAGACATGCACTTACACCAAGTAACAAAGACAGACAATTACACCAAGTAACAAAGACATACACTTACACCAAGTATTTTGACATACACTGACACCCAGTAACACAGACACACCCTTACACCAAGTAACACAGACATACACTGAAACCCAGTAACACAGACACACACTTACACCAAGGAACAAAGACATTCACTGACACCCAGTAACAAAGACATACATTGACACCCAGCAACTCAGACATACACTGACACCCAGTAACACAGACACACAATTACACCAAGTAACACAGACATACACTGACACTAAGTAACAAAGACATACACTGATACCCAGTAACACAGACACACACTGATTCCCAGTAGCAAAGACATACACTGACACCAATTCACAAAGACATACACTGACACCAAGTCACAAAGGCATACACTGATACTCAGTAACACAGACACACACTGACACCAAGTAACAAAGACATACACTGACACCAAGTAACAAAGACATACACTGACACCAAGTAACACAGACATACACTGACTCCAAGCAACAAAGACATACATTGATACCAAGTCACAAAGACATACGCTGATGCCCAGTAACACAGACACACACTGACACCCAGTAACAAAGACATACACTGACACCAAGTAACACAGACATACACTGACACCAAGTAACAAAGACATACACTGATACCCAGGAACATAGCCACCCACTTACACCAAGTAACACAGACATACACTGACACCAAGTAACAAAGACATACACTGATACCAAGTCGCAGAGACATACACTGATACCCAGTATCACAGACACACACTGACACCAAGTAACAAAGACATACGTTGACACAAAGTAACACATACACACACTGAAACCCAGTAACAAAGACAGACACTGTCACCAAGTCACAAAGACATACACTGATACCAAATCACAAAGACATACACTTACACCAAGTAACACAGACAAACACTGACGCCAAGTAACAAAGACATACACTTACACCAAGTAAAATAGACATACACTGACACCAAGTAACAAAGACATACACTGATACCCAGTAACACAGACACACACTTACACCAATTAACAAAGACATACACTGATACCCAGTAACAAAGACAGACAATTAACACCAAGTAACAAAGACATACACTTACACCAAGTATTTTGACATACACTGACACCAAGTAACAAAGACATACACTGATACCCAGTAACACAGACACACACTGACACCCATTAACAAAGACATACACTGACACCAAGTAACACAGACATACACTGACAACAAGTAACAAAGACATCCACTGATACCCAGTAACATGGACACACACTTACACCAAGTAACACAGACATACACTGACACCAAGTAACAAAGACATACACTGATACCCAGTAACATAGACACACGCTTACACCAAGTAACACAGACATACACTGACACCAAGTAACAAAGACATACACTGATACGATTTCACAAAGACATACACTGATACCCAGTATCACAGACACACAATGACACCCAGTAACAAAGACATACACTGTCAGCAAGTCACAAAGACATGCACTGATACCAAGTCACAAAGACATACACTTCCACCGAGTAACACAGACATACACTGACGCCAAGTAACAAAGAAATACACTTACACCAAGTAACAAAGACAGACAATTACACCAAGTAACAAAGACATACACTTACACCAAGTAACAAAGACACACACTTACACCAAGTAACACAGACATACACTGACGCCAAGTAACTGAGGCATACACTTACACCAAGTAACAAAGACAGACAATTACGCCAAGTAACAAAGACATACACTTACAGCAAGTATTTTGACATACACTGATACCCAGTAAAACAGACACACTTAGACCAAGTAACACAGACATACACTGACACCCAGTAACACAGACATACCCTTACACCAAGTAACAAAGACATACACTGACACACAGTAACACAGACAAACACGGACACCATGTAACAAAGACACAGACTTACACCAAGTAACACAGACACACATTGACACCCAGTAACACAGACACACACTTACACCAAGTAACACAGACATACACTGATAACAAGTCACAAAGACATACACTGATACCCAGTAACAAAGACATACACTTACACCAAGTAACAAAGACAGACAATTAGACCAAGTAACAAAGACATACACTTACACCAAGTAACAAAGACATACACTGACACCAAGTAACACAGATATACACTGACACCAAGTAACAAAGACATACACTGATACCCAGTAACATAGACACACCCTTACACCAAGTAACACAGACATACACTGACACCAAGTAACAAAGACATACACAGATACCAAGTCACTAAGACATACACTGATACCCAGTATCACAGACACACACTGACACCAAGTAATAAAGACATACACTGACACCAAGTAACACAGACACACACTGACACCCAGTAACAAAGACATACACTGTCACCAAGTCACAAAGACATACACTGATACCAAGTCACAAAGACATACACTTACACCAAGTAACACAGACATACACTGACGCCAAGTAACAAAGACATACACTTACACCAAGTAACAAAGACAGACAATTACACCAAGTAACAAAGGCATACACTTACACTAAGTAACAAAGATACACGCTTACACCAAGTAACACAGACATACACTGACGGCAGGTAACAAAGACATGCACTTACACCAAGTAACAAAGACAGACAATTACACCAAGTAACAAAGACATACACTTACACCAAGTATTTTGACATACAATGACACCCAGTAACACAGACACACACTTACACCAAGTAACAGAGACATACACTGAAACCCAGTAACACAGACAAACACTTACACCAAGGAACAAAGACATACACTGACACCCAGTAACAAAGACATACATTGACACCCAGTAACTCAGACATACACTGACACCCAGTAACACAGACACACAATTGCACCAAGTAACACAGACATACACTGACACCAAGTAACAAAGACATACACTGATACCCAGTAACACAGACACATACTGATACCCAGTAACAAAGACATACACTGACACCAATTCACAAAGACATACACTGACACCAAGTCACAAAGACATACACTGATACCCAGTAACACAGACACACACTGACACCAAGTAACAAAGACATACACTGACACCAAGTAACAAAGACATACACTGATACCAAGTCACAAAGACATACGCTGATACCCAGTAACACAGACACACACTGACACCCAGTAACAAAGACATACACTGACACCAAGTAACACAGACATACACTGACACCAAGTAACAAAGACATACACTGATACCCAGGAACATAGCCACCCACTTACACCAAGTAACACAGACATACACTGACACCAAGTAACAAAGACATACACTGATACCAAGTCGCAAAGACATGCACTGATACCCAGTATCACAGACACACACTGACACCAAGTAACAAAGCCATACACTGACACCAAGTAACACAGACACACACTGAAACCCAGTAACAAAGACATACACCGTCACCAAGTCACAAAGACATACACTGATACCAAATCACAAAGACATACACTTACACCAAGTAACACAGACAAACACTGACGCCAAGTAACATAGACATACACTTACACCAAGTAAAATAGACATACACTGACACCAAGTAACAAAGACATACACTGATACCCAGTAACACAGACACACACTTACACCAAGTAACAAAGACATACACTGATACCCAGTAACAAAGACACACAGTTAAACCATGTAACACAGACATACGCTTACACCAAATACACAGACACACACTTACACCAAGCAACACAGACATTCATTGACACCAGATAACAAAGACAGACAATTAACACCAAGTAACAAAGACATACACTTACACCAAGTATTTTGACATACACTGACACCAAGTAACAAAGACATACACTGATACCCAGTAACACAGACACACACTGACACCCAGTAACAAAGACATACACTGACACGAAGTCACACAGACATACACTGACACCAAGTAACAAAGACATACACTGATACCAAGTCACAAAGACATACACTGATACCCAGTAACACCGACACACACTGACACCCAGTAACAAAGACATACACTGACACCAAGTAACACAGACATACACTGACACCCAGTAACAGAGACATACCCTTACACCAAGTAACAAAGACATACACTGACACACAGTAACACAGACAAACACGGACACCATGTAACAAAGACACAGACTTACACCAAGTAACAAAGACATACACTGATACCCAGTAACACAGACACACACTTACACCAAGTAACAAAGACATACACTGACACCCAGTAACAAAGACATACAATTACACCAAGTAACAAAGACATACACTTACACCAAGTAACAAATTCATACACTGACACCAAGTCACAAAGACACACACTGACACCCAGTAACAAAGACACACACTTACACCAAGTAACACAGACATACACTGACACCCAGTAACACAGACATACACTTACACCAAGTAACAAAGACATACACTAACACCCAGTAACAAAGACATACACTGACACCCAGTAACACAGACACACATGGACACCAAGTAACAAAGACACTGACTTACACCAAGTAACACAGACACACACTGAAACCCAGTAACACAGACACACACTTACACCAAGTAACAAAGACATACACTGACACCCAGTAACAAAGACATACAATGACACCAAGTAACAAAGAAAAACACTTACACCAAGTAACAAAGACACACACTGACACCAAGTAACAAAGACATAAACTTACACCAAGTAACAAAGACACACACTCACACCAAGTAACAAAGACAGACAATTACACCAAGTAACAAAGACATACACTTACACCAAGTATTTTGACATACACTGACACCAAGTAACAAAGACATACACTGATACCCAGTAACACAGACACACAGTTACACCAAGTAACAATGACATACACTGACACCAAGTCACAAAGACACACACGGACACCAAGTAACAAAGACACAGACTTACACCAAGGAACACAGACACACACTGACACCCAGTAACACAGACACACACTTACACCTAGTTACACAGACATACACTCACACCAAGTAACAAAGACATACACTGATACCCAGTAAAAAAGACATACACTGACACCAAGTCACAAAGTATTACACTGATAGCAAGTCACAAAGACATACACTGATGCCCAGTCACACAGACACATACTGACACCAAGTAACAAAGACATACACTTACACCAAGTAACAAAGACAGACACTTACACCAAGTAACAACGACATACACTGACAACAAGAAGCAAAGACATACACTTACACCAAGTAAAAAAGACAGACAATTACACCAAGTAACAAAGACAGACACTTACACCAAGTATTTTGACATACACAGACACCAAGTAACAAAGACATACACTGATACCCAGTGACACAGACACACACTTACACCAAGTAACAAAGACATATACTGACACCAAGTCACAAAGAAATACACTGATACCCAGTAACACAGACACACACATACACCAAGTAACACAGACATACATTGATACACAGTAACACAGACACACACTTACACCAAGCAACAAAAACATACACTGACACCCAGTAACAAAGTCATACACAGACACCAAGTCACAAAGACATACACAGATACCCAGTAAAACAGACACACTTACAGCAAGGAACACAGACACACACTTACACCTCGTAACACAGACATACACTGACACCAAGTAACAAAGACATACACTGATACCCAGTAAAAAAGACATACACTGACACCAAGTCACAAAGACATAGACTGATACCAAGTCACAAAGACATACACTGATACCCAGTATCACAGACACACAATGACACCCAGTAACAAAGACATACACTGTCACCAAGTCACAAAGACATGCACTGATACCAAGTCACAAAGACATACACTTACACCAAGTAACACAGACATACACTGACGCCAAGTAACAAAGAAATACACTTACACCAAGTAACAAAGACAGACAATTACACCAAGTAACAAAGACATACACTTACACCAAGTAACAAAGACACACACTTACACCAAGAAACACAGACATACACTGACGCCAAGTAACTAAGGCATACACTTACACCAAGTAACAAAGACAGACAATTACACCAAGTAACAAAGACATACACTTACTCCATGTATTTTGACATACACTGATACCCAGTAAAACAGACACACTTAGACCAAGTAACACAGACATACACTGACACCCAGTAACAGAGACATACCCTTACCCCAAGTAACAAAGACATACACTGACACACTGTAACACAGACAAACACGGACACCATGTAACAAAGACACAGACTTACACCAAGTAACAAAGACATACACTGATACCCAGTAACACAGACACACACTTACACCAAGTAACAAAGACATACACTGACACCAAGTCACAAAGACACACACTGACACCCAGTAACAAAGACACACACTTACACCAAGTAACACAGACATACAATGACACCCAGTAGCACAGACATACACTTACACCAAGTAACAAAGACATACACTAACACCCAGTAACAAAGAAATACACTGACACCCAGTAACACAGACACACATGGACACCAAGTAACAAAGACACTGACTTACACCAAGTAACACAGACACACACTGAAACCCAGTAACACAGACACACACTTACACCAAGTAACAAAGACATACACTGACACCCAGTAACAAAGACATACAATTACACCAAGTAACAAAGACATACACTTACACCAAGTAACAAAGACATAAACTTACACCAAGTAACAAAGACACACAATCACACCAAGTAACAAAGACAGACAATTACACCAAGTAACAAAGACATACACTTACACCAAGTATTTTGACATACACTTACACCAAGTAACAATGACATACACTGACACCAAGTCACAAAGACACACACGGACACCAAGTAACAAAGACACAGACTTACACCAAGGAACACAGACACACACTGACACCCAGTAACACAGACACACACCTACACCTCGTAACACAGACATACACTGACACCAAGTAACAAAGACATACACTGATACCCAGTAAAAAAGACATACACTGACACCAAGTCACAAAGACATAGACTGATACCAAGTAACAATGACATACACTGACACCAAGTCACAAAGACACACACGGACACCAAGTAACAAAGACACAGACTTACACCAAGGAACACAGACACACACTGACACTCAGTAACACAGACACACACCTACACCTAGTTACACAGACATACACTCACACCAAGTAACAAAGACATACACTGATACCCAGTAAAAAAGACATACACTGACACCAAGTCACAAAGAAATACACTGATAGCAAGTCACAAAGACATACACTGATGCCCAGTAACACAGACACATACTGACACCAAGTAACAAAGACATACACTTACACCAAGTAACAAAGACAGACACTTACACCAAGTAACAACGACATACACTGACACCAAGAAGCAAAGACATACACTTACACCAAGTAAAAAAGACAGACAATTACACCAAGTAACAAAGACATACACTTACACCAAGTATTTTGACATACACAGACACCAAGTAACAAAGACATACACTGATACCCAGTGACACAGACACACACTTACACCAAGTAACAAAGACATACACTGACACCAAGTCACAAAGAAATACACTGATACCCAGTAACACAGACACACACATACACCAAGTAACACAGACATACATTGATACAGAGTAACACAGACACACACTTACACCAAGTAACAAAGACATACACTGACACCCAGTAACAAAGTCATACACAGACACCAAGTCACAAAGACATACACAGATACCCAGTAAAACAGACACACTTACAGCAAGGAACACAGACACACACTTACACCTCGTAACACAGACATACACTGACACCAAGTAACAAAGACATACACTGATACCCAGTAAAAAAGACATACACTGACACCAAGTCACAAAGACATAGAATGATACCAAGTAACAAAGACACACACTCACACCAAGTAACAAAGACAGATAATTACACCAAGTAACAAAGACATACACTTACACCAAGTATTTTGACATACACTGACACCAAGTAACAAAGACATACACTGATACCCAGTAACACAGACACACACTTACACCAAGTAACAATGACATACACTGACACCAAGTCACAAAGACACACACTGACACCCAGTAACAAAGACATACACTGACACCAAGTCACAATGGAATACACAGATACCCAGTAACACAGACACTCACATAC
This sequence comes from Heterodontus francisci, assembly GCF_036365525.1. Taxonomy (NCBI): domain Eukaryota; kingdom Metazoa; phylum Chordata; class Chondrichthyes; order Heterodontiformes; family Heterodontidae; genus Heterodontus; species Heterodontus francisci. The sequence goes on from NW_027141550.1 coordinate 2,574,445, forward strand.
ACCACGTAACACAGACATACACTGAAACCCAGTAACACAGACACACACTTACACCAAGTAACAAAGACATACACTGACACCCAGTAACACAAACATACATTGACTCCCAGTAACTCAGACATACACTGACACCCAGTAACACAGACACACAATTACACCAAGTAACACAGACACACACTGATACCCAGTAACAAAGACATACACTGACACCAATTCACAAAGACATACACTGACACCAAGTCACAAAGACATACACTGATACCCAGTTACACAGACACACACTGACACCAAGTAACAAAGACATACACTGACACCAAGTAAAAAAGACATACACTTACACCAAGTAACAAAGACATACACTGACACCAAGTAACACAGACATACACTGACACCAAGTAACAAAGACATACACTGATACCCAGTAACATAGACACACACTTACACCAAGTAACACAGACATACACTGACACCAAGTATCAAAGACATACACTGTTACCAAGTCACAAAGACATACACTGATACCCAGTATCACAGACACACACTGACACCAAGTAACAAAGACATACACTGACACCAAGTAACACAGACACACACTGACACCCAGTAACAAAGACGTACACTTACACCAAGTAACACAGACATACACTGACGCCAAGTAACAAAGACATACACTTACACAAAGTAACAAAGACAGACAATTACACCAAGTAACAAAGACATACACTTACACCAAGTAACAAAGACACACACTTACACCAAGTAACACAGACATGCACTGACGCCAAGTAACAAAGACATGCACTTACACCAAGTAACAAAGACAGACAATTACACCAAGTAACAAAGACATACACTTACACCAAGTATTTTGACATACACTGACACCCAGTAACACAGACACACCCTTACACCAAGTAACACAGACATACACTGAAACCCAGTAACACAGACACACACTTACACCAAGTAACAAAGACATACACTGACACCCAGTAACAAAGACATACATTGACACCCAGTAACTCAGACATACACTGACACCCAGTAACACAGACACACAATTACACCAAGTAACACAGACACACACTGATACCCAGTAACAAAGACATACACTGACACCAATTCACAAAGACATACACTGACACCAAGTCACAAAGACATACACTGATACCCAGTAACACAGACACACACTGACACCAAGTAACAAAGACATACACTGACACCAAGTAAAAAAGACATACACTTACACCAAGTAACAAAGACATACACTGACACCAAGTAACACAGACATACACTGACACCAAGTAACAAAGACATACACTGATACCCAGTAACATAGACACACAGTTACACCAAGTAACACAGACATACACTGACACCAAGTATCAAAGACATACACTGATACCAAGTCACAAAGACATACACTGATACCCAGTATCACAGACACACACTGACACCAAGTAACAAAGACATACACTGACACCAAGTAACACAGACACACACTGACACCCAGTAACAAAGACGTACACTTACACCAAGTAACACAGACATACACTGACGCCAAGTAACAAAGACATACACTTACACCAAGTAACAAAGACAGACAATTACACCAAGTAACAAAGACATACACTTACACCAAGTAACAAAGACACACACTTACACCAAGTAACAAAGACATGCACTTACACCAAGTAACAACGACAGACAATTACACCAAGTAACAAAGACATACACTTACACCAAGTATTTTGACATACACTGACACCCAGTAACACAGACACACCCTTACACCAAGTAACACAGACATACACTGAAACCCAGTAACACAGACACACACTTACACCAAGAAACCCAGACATACACTGACACCCAGTAACAAAGACATACACTGTTCCCCAGCAACACAGACACACACTTACATCAAGTAACAAAGACATACACTGACACCAAGTAACAAAGACATACAATTACACCAAGTCACAAAGAATAACACTTACACCAAGTAACACAGACATACACTGACACCAAGTAACAAAGACATACACTGTTACCCAGTAACACAGACACACACTTACACCAAGTAACATAGACATAGACTGTCACCATGTAGCAAATACATGCACTGATACCCAGGAACAGAGACACACACTTACACCAAGTAACAAAGAAATACACTGACATCAAGTCACAGAGACAGACACTGACACCCAGTAACAAAGACAAACACTGACACCAAGTAACGAAGACAGACACTGACACCCAGTAACAAAGACAGACAATGGCACCACGTCACAAAGACATACACTGACACCAGGTAACAAAGACATACACTTACACCAAGTGACACAGACATACACTTACACCAAGTAACAAAGACATACACTGATACCCAGTAACACAGACACACACTTACACCAAGTAACATAGACATAGACTGTCACCATGTAGCAAAGACATGCACTGATACCCAGTAACAGAGACACACACTTACACCAAGTAACAAAGAAATACACTGACATCAAGTCACAGAGACAGACACTGACACCCAGTAACAAAGACAATCACTGACACCAAGTAACGAAGACAGACACTGACACCCAGTAACAAAGACAGACAATGACACCACGTCACAAAGACATACACTGACACCAGGTAACAGAGACATACACTTACACCAAGTGACACAGACACACACTGACACCAAGTAACAAAGACATACACTGATACCCAGTAGCCCAGACACACACTGGGCGGCACATTGGCACAATGGTTAGCAGCCTCACAGCTCCAGGGACCCGGACTCGATTCTGGGTACTGCCTGTGCGGCGTTTGCAAGTTCTCCCTGTGTCTGCGTGAGTTTCCTACGGGTGCTCCGGTTTCTTCCCACATGCCAAAGACTTGCAGGTTGATAGGTTAATTGGCTATTATAAATTGACCATAGTACAGGTAGGTGGTAGGGAAATATTTCGGGACAGGTGGGGATGTGATAGGAATACGGGATTAATGTAGGATTGGTATAAATGGGTGGTTGATGGTCAGCACAGACTCGGTTGGCCGAAGGGCCTGTTTCAGTGCTGCATCACTAAACTAAATACTGACACCCAGTAACACAAACAAACACACACTGACACCCAGTAACATAGAGAGACACTGATACACAGTAACAAAGACATACACTGACACACAGACACACACTGTCACGAAGTAACAAAGACATACACTGACACCCAGTAACAAAGACATACACTGACACCGAGTCACAAAGACATACATTGATAACCAGTAACACAGACACACACTTACACCAAGTAACAACGACATACACTGACACCAAGTAACAAAGACATACACTTACACCAGGTAACAAAGACATACACTGACACCAAGTAACAAACACATACACTGATACCCAGTAAAACAGACACACACTGACACCAAGTAACAAAGACAGACACTGACACCAAGTAACAAAGACATACACTGATACCCAGTAAAACAGGCACACACTGACACCAAGTAACAAAGACAGACACTGACACCAAGTAACAAAGGCATACACTTACACCAAGTAACAAAGACATACACTTACACCAAGTATTTTGACATACACTGACACCAAGTAACAAAGACATACGCTGATACCCAGTAACACAGACACACACTTACACCAAGTAACAAAGGCATACACTGACACCAAGTCACAAAGACACACACTGACACCCAGTAACCAAGACATACACTGACACCAAGTCACAAAGACATACACTGATACCCAGTAACACAGACACACACTTACACCAAGTAACACAGACATACACGGACACCAAGTAACAAAGACATACACTGATACCCAGTAACAAAGACACACACTTACACCAAGTAACAAAGACAGACACTGATACCCAGTAACACAGACACACACTTACACCAAGTAACAAAGACATACACTGACACCCAGTAGCAAAGACATACACTGACACCCAGTAACACAAACACACACGGACACCAAGTAAAAAAGACACACACTTACACCAAGTAACACAGACACACACTGACAGCCAGTATCACAGACACACACTTACACCAAGTAACAAAGACATACACTGACACCAAGTAACAAAGACAGACACTTACACCAAGTAACAAAGACATACACTGACACCAAGTAACAAAGACATACACTGATACCCAGGAACACAGACACACACTTACACCAAGTAACAAAGACATACACTGATACCCAGTAACACAGACACACTCTTACACCAAGTAACAAAGACATACACTGATACCAAGTGACACAGACACACACTTACACCAAGTAACACAAACACTCACTTACACCAAGTAACAAAGATGTACACTGACACCAAGTAACAAAGACATACAATTACACCAAGTCACAAAGACAAACACTTACACCAAGTAACACAGACATACACTGACACCAGGTAACAAAGACATACACTTACACCAAGTGACACTGACATACACTGACACCAAGTAACAAAGACATACACTGATACCCAGTAGCCCAGACACACACTGGGCGGCACATTGGCACAATGGTTAGCAGCCTCACAGCTCCAGGGACCCGGTCTCGATTATGGGTACTGCCTGTGCGGAGTTTGCAAGTTCTCCCTGTGTCTGCGTGAGTTTCCTACGGGTGCTCCGGTTTCTTCCCACATGCCAAAGACTTGCAGGTTGATAGGTTAATTGGCCATGATAAATTGACCATAGTATAGGTAGGTGGTAGGGAAATATTTCGGGACAGGTGGGGATGTGATAGGAATACGGGATTAATGTAGGATTGGTATAAATGGGTGGTTGATGGTCAGCACAGACTCGGATGGCCGAAGGGCCTGTTTCAGTGCTGCATCACTAAACGAAATACTGACACCCAGTAACACAAACAAACACACACTGACACCCAGTAACATGGAGAGACACTGATACACAGTAACAAAGACATACACTGACACACAGACACACACTGTCACGAAGTAACAAAGACATACACTGACACCCAGTAACAAAGACATACACTGACACCGAGTCACAAAGACATACATTGATAACCAGTAACACAGACACACACTTACACCAAGTAACAACGACATACACTGACACCAAGTAACAAAGACATACACATACACCAAGTAACAAAGACATACACTGACACCAAGTAACAAACACATACACTGATACCCAGTAAAACAGACACACACTGACACCAAGTAACAAAGACAGACACTGACACCAAGTAACAAAGACATACACTCATACCAAGTAAAACAGACACACACTGACACCAAGTAACAAAGACAGACACTGCACCAAGTAACAAAGGCATACACTTACACCAAGTAACAAAGACATACAATTACACCAAGTATTTTGACATACACTGACACCAAGTAACAAAGACATACACTGATACCCAGTAACACAGACACACACTTACACCAAGTAACAAAGGCATACACTGACACCAAGTCACAAAGACACACACTGACACCCAGTAACCAAGACATACACTGACACCAAGTCACAAAGATATACACTGATACCCAGTAACACAGACACACACTTACAGCAAGTAACACAGACATACACTGACACCAAATAACAAAGACATACACTGATACCCAGTAACAAAGACAAACACTGACACCAAGTAACAAAGACAGACACTGATACCCAGTAACACAGACACACACTTACACCAAGTAACAAAGACAGACACTGACACCCAGTAGCAAAGACAGACACTGACACCCAGTAACACAGACACACACGGACACCAAGTAAAAAAGACACACACTTACACCAAGTAACACAGACACACACTGACACCCAGTAACACAGACACACACTTACACCAAGTAACAAAGACATACACTGACACCAAGTAACAAAGACAGACACTTACACCAAGTAACAAAGACATACACTGACACCAAGTAACAAAGACATACACTGATACCCAGGAACACAGACACACACTTACACCAAGTAACAAAGACATACACTGATACCCAGTAACACAGACACACTCTTACACCAAGTAACAAAGACATACACTGATACCAAGTGACACAGACACACACTTACACCAAGTAACACAAACACTCACTTACAACAAGTAACAAAGATATACACTGACACCAAGTAACAAAGACATACAATTACACCAAGTCACAAAGACATACACTGATACCTAGTAAAGCAGACACACTCTTAGACCAAGTAACAAAGACACACACTTACACCAAGTAACACAGACATACACTAACAGCATGTAACAAAGACATGCACTGACACCAAGTAACCAACTTACACCCAAAAACAAAGACATACACTGACAACAAGTCACAAAGACATACAATTACACCAAGTAACAAAGACACACACTTACATCAAATAACAGAGACACACACTTACACCAAGTAACAAAGACATACACTGATACCGAGTGACACAGACACACACTTACACCAAGTAACACAAACACTCACTTACAACAAGTAACAAAGACATACACTGACACCAAGTAACAAATACATACAATTACACCAAGTAACACAGACACACACTTACACCAAGTAACATAGACATACACTGACACCAAGTAACAAAGACATACACTGACACCAAGTAACACAGACATACACTGTGACCAAGTAACACAGACATACACTTCCACCAAGTAACACAGACATACGCTGACACCAAGTAACAAAGTCATCCAATTACACCAAGTAACAAAGACACACACTTACACCAAGTAACACAGACATGCACTGTCACCATGTCTCAAAGACATTCACTGATACCCAGTAACACAGACACACACTTACACCAAGTAACAAAGATATACACTGATACCCCGTAATACAGACACACACTTACTCCAAGTAACAAAGACATACACTGACACCAAGTAACAAAGACATACAATTACACCAAGTAACACAGACACACACTTACACCAAGTAACATAGACATACACTGACACCAAGTAACAAAGACATACACTGTTACCCAGTAACACAGCCACACACTTCCATAAGTAACAAAGACATACACTGATACCAAGTAACACAGACTCACACTTACACCATGTAACACAGACACACACTTACACCAAGTAACAAAGTCATACACTGACACCAAGTAACACAGACATACACTTGCACCAAGTAATTCAGACATACGCTGACACCAAGTAACAAAGACATACAATTACACCAAGTAACAAAGACACACACTTACACCAAGTAACACAGACATACACTGTCACCATGTAGCAAAGACATGCACTGATACCCAGTAACACAGACACACACTTACACCAAGTAACAAAGATATACACTGATACCCCGTAATACAGACACACAATTACACCAAGTAACAAAGACATACACTGACACCAAGTAACAAAGACATACACTGACACCAAGTAACAAATACAAAACACTGACACCAAGTAACGAAGACAGGCACTGACACCCAGTAACAAAGACAGACAATGACACCACGTCACAAAGACATGCACTGACACCATGTAACAAAGACATACACTTGCACCAAGTAACACAGACATACACTGACACCAAGGAACAAAGACATACAATTACACCAAGTAACAAAGACACACACTTACACCAAGTAACACAGACATACACTGTCACCATGTAGCAAAGACATGCACTGATACCCAGTAACACAGACACACACTTACACCAAGTAACAACGACATACACTGACCCCAAGTAACAAAGACAGACACTGACACTAAGTCACAAAGAAAGACACTGACACCAAGTAACAAAGACAAACACTGACACCAAGTAACGAAGACAGGCACTGACACCCAGTAACAAAGACAGACAATGACACCACGTCACAAAGACATACACTGACACCATGTAACAAAGACACACACTTGCATCAAGTAACACAGACACACACTTACACCAAGTAACAAAGACATACACTGATACCCAGTAACACAGACACACACCGGGCTGCACATTGGCACAGTGGTTATCAGCCTCACAGCTCCAGGGACCCGGGCTCGATTCTGGGTACTGCCTGCGCGGAGTTTGCAAGTTCTCCCTGTGTCTGCGTGAGTTTCCTCCGGGTGCTCCGGTTTCCTCCCACATGCCAAAGACTTGCAGGTTGATAGGTTAATTGGCCATCATAAATTGCCCCTAGTATAGGTAGGTGGTAGGGAAATATATAGGGATAGGTGGGGATGTGATAGAAATACGGGATTAGTGTAGGATTAGTATAAATGGGTGGTTGATGGTCGGCACATACTCGGTGGGCCGAAGGGCCTGTTTAAGTGCTGTATCTATAAACTAAGCTAAATACTGACAGCTAGTGTCACAGACACACACTGACAGCCAGTAACACAAACAAACACACACTGACACCCAGTAACACAGAGCACCACTGATACACAGTAACAAAGACATAATTTGACACCAATTAACACAGACACACACTGACACCCAGTAACAAAGACATACACTGACACCAAGTAACAAAGACTTACATTGATACCAAGTCACAAAGACATACACTGATACCCAGTAACACAGACACACACTGACACCAAGTAACAAAGACATACACTTACTGCAAGTAACACAGACACACACTGACACCAAGTAACAAAGACAGTCAATTACACCAAGTAACAAAGACACACATTAACACCAAGTAACACAGACATACACTGACACCAAGTAACAAAGACATATACTGATACCGAGTGACACAGACACACACTTACACCACGTAACACAAACACTCACTTACACCAAGTAACAAAGACATACATTGACACCAAGTAACAAAGACATACAATTACACCAAGTAAAAAAGACACACACTTACACCAAGTAACACAGACATACACTGATACCAAGTAACAAAGACATACACTGTTACCCAGTAACACAGACACACAATTACACCAAGTAACAAAGATATACACTGATACCCCGTAACACAGACACACACTTACACCAAGTAACAAAGACATACACTGACTCCAAGTAACAAAGACATACACTGACACCAAGTCACAAAGACAGACACTGACACCCAGCAACAAAAACAAACACTGACACCAAGTAACGAAGACGGACACTGACTCCCAGTAACAAAGACAGACAATGACACCACGTCACAAAGACATACACTGACACCAAGTAACAAAGACATACACTTACACCAAGTAACACAGACATACACTGATACCAAGGAACAAAGACATACACTGACACCAAGTAACAAAGACATACACTGTTACCCAGTAAAACAGACACACACTTACACCAAGTAGCAAAGACATACACTGATACCCAGTAACACAGACACACACCGGGCGGCACATTGGCAGCCTCACAGCTCCAGGGACCCGAGCTCGATTCTGGGTACTGCCTGTGCGGAGTTTGCAAGTTCTCCCTGTTCTGCGTGAGTTTCCTCCGGGTGCTCCGGTTTCCTCCCACATGCCAAAGACTTGCAGGTTGATAGGTTAATTGGCCATCATAAATTGCCCCTAGTATAGGTAGGTGGTAGGGAAATATATAGGGACAGGTGGGGATGTGATAGGAATACGGGATTAGTGTAGGATTAGTATAAATGGGTGGTTGATAGTCGGCACAGACACGGTTGGCCGAAGGGCCTGTTTCAGTGCTGTATCTCTGAACGAAACTAAATACTGACACCTAGTAACACAAACAAACACACACTGACACCCTGTAACATAGAGATACACTGATACACAGTAACAAAGACATACACTGACACACTGACACCCACTGTCACCAAGTAACAAAGACATACACTGACACCCAGTAACAAAGACATACACTGACACCGAGTCACAAAGACATACACTGATAACCAGTAACACAGACACACACTTACACCAAGTATCAACGACATACACTGACACCAAGTAACAAAGACATACTCTTACACTAAGTAACGAAGACATACACTGACACCAAGTAACAAAGACATACACTGATACCCAGTAACACAGACACACATTGGCACCAAGTAACAAAGGAACACACTTACACCAAGTAACAAAGACACACACTTACACCATATAACACAGACATACACTGACACCAGGTAACAAAGACAGACAATTCAACCAAGTAACAAAGACATACACCTCCACCAAGTATGTTGACATACACTGACACCAAGTAAGAAAGACATACACTGATACCCAGTAACACAGACACACACTTACACAAAGTAACAAAGACATACAATGACACCAATTCACAAAGACACACACTGACACCCAGTAACAAAGACATACACTGACACCAAGTCACAAAGACATACACTGATACCCAGTAACACAGACACACGCTTACACCAAGTAACACAGACATACACTGATACCCAGCAACACAGACACACACTTACACCAAGTAACACAGACATACACTGACACCAAGTAACAAAGACATACACTGATACCCAGTAACACAGACACACACTTACACCAAGTAACAAAGACATACACTGACACCAAGTCACAAAGACACACACATACAAACAGTAACAAAGACATACACTGACACCAAGTATTTTGACATCCACTGACACCAAGTAATAAAGACATACACTGATACCCAGTAACACAGACACACACTTACACCAAGTAACAAAGACATGCACTGACACCAAGTCACAAAGACACACACGGACACCCAGTAACAAAGACATACACTGACACAAATTCACAAAGACATACACTGATACCCAGTAACAAAGACACACACTTACACCAAGTAACACAGTCATACACTGACACCAAGTAACAAAGACATACACTGATACCCAGTAACACAGACACACACTTACACCAAGTAAAAAAGACATACACTGACACCAAGTAACAAAGACATAAACTGACACCCAGTAACACAGACACACACGGACACCAAGTAAAAAAGACAGACACTCATACCCAGTAACACAGACACACACTTACACCAAGTAACAAAGATATACACTGACACCAAGTAACAAAGATATAAACTGACACCCAGTAACACAGACACACACGGACACCAAGTAACAAAGACTCACACTTACACCAAGTAACACAGACACACACTGACACCCAGTAACACAGACACACACTTACACCAGTAACAAAGTCATACACTGACACCAAGTAACAAAGATATACACTTACACCAAGTAACAAAGACATACACTGACACCAAGTAACAAAGACATACACTGATACCCAGTAACACAGACACACACTTACACCAAGTAACAAAGACATACACTGATACCCAGTAATTCAGACACACACTTACACCAAGTAACAAAGACATACACTGACACCAAGTAACAAAGACATAAACTGACACCCAGTAACACAGACACACACGACACCAAGTAACAAAGACAAACACTTACACCAAGTAACACAGACACACAATGACACCCAGTAACACAGACACACACTTACACCAAGTAACAAAGACATACACTGACACCAAGTAACAAAGACATACTCTTACACCAAGTAACAAAGACATACACTGACAAGAATTAACAAAGACAAACAATGATACCCAGTAACAGACACACACTTACACCAAGTAACAAAGACTTACACTGATACCCAGTAACACAGACACACACTTACACCAAGTAACACAGACATACACTGACAAAAATTAACAAAGACGTACACTGATACCCAGTAACACAGGCACACAATGGGTGGGGGGGGGGGGAGGGGGGCGCGGTGGGGCACATTGGTGCAGTGGTTCGCACCGCATCCTCACAGCTCCAGGGACCCGGGTTCGATTCTGGGCACTGCCTGTGCGGAGTTTGCAAGTTCTCCCTGTGTCTGCGTGAGTTTCCTCCGGGTGCTCCGGTTTCCTCCCACATGCCAAAGACTTGCAGGTTGATAGGTTAATTGGCCATCATAAATTGCCCCTAGTATAGGTAGGTGGTAGGGAAATATATAGGGACAGGTGGGGATGTGATAGAAATACGGGATTAGTGTAGGATTAGTATAAATGGGTGGTTGATGGTCGGCACAGGCTCGGTGGGCCGAAGGGCCTGTTTAAGTGCTGTATCTCTAAACTAAACTAAATACTGACACCTAGTGTCACAGACACACACTGACAGCCAGTAACACAAACAAACACACACTGACACCCTGTAACACAGAGAACACTGATACACAGTAACAAAGACATACACTGACACCAAGTAACACAGACACACACTGACACCCAGTAACAAAGACATACACTGACACCAAGTAACAAAGACATACATTGATACCAAGTAACAAAGACATACACTGATACCCAGTAACACAGACACACACTGACACAAAGTAACAAAGACAGACAATTACACCAAGTAACAAAGACATACACTTACACCAAGTAACACAGACACACAATGACACCCAGTAACACAGACACACACTTACACCAAGTAACAAAGACATACACTGACACCAAGTAACAAAGACATACTCTTACACCAAGTGACAAAGACATACACTTACACCAAGTAACACAGACACACAATGACACCCAGTAACACAGACACACACTTACACCAAGTAACAAAGACATACACTGACACCAAGTAACAAAGACATACTCTTACACCAAGTAACAAAGACATACACTGACAAGAATTAACAAAGACAAACACTGATACCCAGTAACAGATACACACTTACACCAAGTAACAAAGACTTACACTGATACCCAGTAACACAGACACACACTTACACCAAGTAACACAGACATACACTGACAAAAATTAACAAAGACATACACTGATACCCAGTAACACAGGCACACAATGAGTGGGGGGGGGGGAGGGGGGCGCGGTGGGGCATATTTGTGCAGTGGTTCGCACCACATCCTCACAGCTCCAGGGACCCGGGTTCGATTCTGGGCACTGCCTGTGCGGAGTTTGCAAGTTCTCCCTGTGTCTGCGTGAGTTTCCTCCGGGTGCTCCGGTTTCCTCCCACATGCCAAAGACTTGCAGGTTGATAGGTTAATTGGCCATCATAAATTGCCCCTAGTATAGGTAGGTGGTAGGGAAATATATAGGGACAGGTGGGGATGTGATAGAAATACGGGATTAGTGTAGGATTAGTATAAATGGGTGGTTGATGGTCGGCACAGACTCGGTGGGCCGAAGGGCCTGTTTAAGTGCTGAATCTCTAAACTAAACTAAATACTGACACCTAGTGTCACAGACACACACTGACAGCCAGTAACACAAACAAACACACACTGACACCCTGTAACACAGAGAACCACTGATACACAGTAACAAAGACATACACTGACACCAAGTAACACAGACACACACTGACACCCAGTAACAAAGACATACACTGACACCAAGTAACAAAGACATACATTGATACCAAGTAACAAAGACATACACTGATACCCAGTAACACAGACACACACTGACACAAAGTAACAAAGACAGACAATTACACCAAAAATTTCGACATACACTGACACCAAGTAACAAAGACATACACTGATAGCCAGTAACACAGACACACACTTACACCCAGTAACACAGACAAACACTTACACCAAGTAACAAAGACATACACTGACACCAAATAACAAAGACATACAGTTACACCATGTAGCAAAGACATACACTGACACCAAGTAACAAAGACATACATAGATACCCAGTAACACAGACACGCACTTACACCATGTAACAAAGACATACACTGACACCAGGTAACAAAGACATACACTGACACCCAGTAACACAGACACACACGGACACCAAGTAACACAGACACACACTGACACACAGTAACACAGACAGACACTTACACCAAGTAACGAAGACATACACTGACACCAAGTGACAAAGACATACACTTACACCAAGTAACAAAGACATACACTGACACCAAGTAACAAAGACATACACTTAGCATTAGAACATTACAGCGCAGTACAGGCCGTTCGGCCCTCGATGCTGCGCCGACCTGTGAAACCATCTGACCTACACTATTCCATTTTCATTCATGTGTCTATCCAATGTCCACTTAAATGCCCTTAAATTTGGCCAATCTACTACTGCTGCAGGGAGGGCGTTCCACACCCTTACTACTCTCTGAGTAAAGAAACTACCTCTCACATCTTTCCTATATCTATCACCCCTCAACTTGAAGCTATGTCCCCTCGTGTTTGCCATCACCATCGGAGGAAAAAGACGCTCACTATCCACCCTATCTAACCCTCTGATTATCTTATATGTCTCTATTAAGTCACCTCTCCTCCTCCTTCTCTCCAACGAAAACAACCTCAAGTCCCTCAGCCTTTCCTCGTAAGGCCTTCCCTCCATACCGGGCAACATCCTAGTAAATCTCCTCTGCACCCTTTCCATAGCTTCCACATCCTTCCTATAATGCGGTGACCAGAACTGCACGCAGTACTCCAGGTGCGGCCGCACCAGTGCTTTGTACAGCTGCAGCATGACCTCGTGGCTCCGAAACTTGATCCCCCTACTAATAAAAGGTAACACACCATATGCCTTCTTAACAGCCCTATTAACCTGGTTAGCAACCTTCAGGGATTTATGCACCTGGACTCCAAGACCTCTCTGTTCATCTACACTACCAATAATCTTCCCATTAGCCCAGTACTCTGCATTCCTGTTACTCCTTCCAAAGTGAATCACCTCACACTTTTCCGCATTAAACTCCATTTGCCATCTCTCAGCCCAGCTCTGCAGCCTATCTATGTCTCTCTGTACCCGACAACATCCTTCGGCACTATCCACAACTCCACCGACCTTAGTGTCATCTGCAAATTTACTAACCCACCCTTCTACACCCTCTTCCAGGTCATTTATAAAAATGACAAACAGCAGTGGCCCCAAAACAGATCCTTGCGGTACACCACTAGTAACTAAACTCCAGGATGAACATTTGCCATCAACCACCACCCTCTGTCTTCTTTCAGCTAGCCAATTTCTGATCCAAAGCTCTAAATCGCCTTCAACCCCATACTTCCGTATTTTCTGCAATAGCCTACCGTGGGGAACCTTATCAAACGCCTTACTGAAATCCATATACACCACATCCACTGCTTTACCCTCATCCACCTGTTTGGTCACCTTCTCGAAAAACTCAATAAGGTTTGTGAGGCACGACCTACCCGTCACAAAACCGCCCTGACTATCTCTAATGTACTTATTCTTTTCAAGATGATTATAAATCCTGTCTCTTATAACCTTTTCCAACATTTTACCCACAACCGAAGTAAGGCTCACAGGTCTATAATTACCAGGGCTGTCTCTACTCCCCTTCTTGAACAAGGGGACAACATTTGCAATCCTCCAGTCTTCCGGCACTATTCCTGTCGACAATGACGACATAAAGATCAAGGACAAAGGCTCTACAATCTCCTCCCTAGCTTCCCAGAGAATCCTAGGATAAATCCCATCTGGCCCAGGGGACTTATCTATTTTCACACTTTCCAAAATTGCTAACACCTCCTCCTTGTGAACCTCAATCCCATCTAGCCTCGTAGCCTGAATCTCAGTATTCTCAACATCATTTTCTTTCTCTACTGTAAATACTGACGCAAAATATTCATTTAACACTTCCCCTATCTCCTCTGATTCCACACACAACTTCCCACTACTATCCTTAATTGGCCGTAATCTAACTCTAGTCATTCTTTTATTCCTGATATACCTATAGAAAGCCTTAGGGGTTTGCCTGATCCGAGCCACCAATGACTTCTCGTGTCCTCTCCTTGCTCTTCTTATCTCTCCCTTTAGATCCTTCCTGGCTAGCTTGTAGCTCTCAAGCGCCCTAACTGAGCCTTCACGTCTCATCCTAACATCAGCCTTCTTCTTCCTCTTGACAAGCGCTTCAACTTATTTAGTAAACCACGGCTCCCTCGCACGACAACTTCTTCCCTGCCTCACAGGTACATGCTTATCAAGGACACGCAGTAGCTGCTCCTTGAATAAGCTCCACATTTCGATTGTTCCCATCCCCTGCAGTTTCCTTCCCCATCCTACGCATCCTAAATCTTGCCTAATCGCATCATAATTTCCTTTCCCCCAGTTATAATTCTTGCCCTGCGGTATATACCTGTCCCTGCCCATCGCTCAGGTCAACCTAACCGAATTGTGATCACTATCACCAAAGTGCTCACCTACATCTAAATCTAACACCCGGCCGGGTTCATTTCCCAGTACCAAATCCAATGTGGCATCGCCCCTGGTTGGCCTGTCTACATAATGTGTCAGAAAACCCTCCTGCACACACTGGACAAAAACTGACCCATCTAAAGTACTCGAACTATAGTATTTCCAGTCGATATTTGGAAAGTTAAAGTCCCCCATAACAACTACCCTGTTACTCTCGCCCCTGTCGAGAATCATCTTCGCTATCCTTTCCTCTACATCTCTGAAACTATTCGGAGGTCTATAAAAGACTCCCAACAGGGTAACCTCACCTCTCCTGTTTCTAACCTCAGCCCATACTACCTCAGTAGATGAATCCTCAAACGTCCTTTCTGTCGCTGTAATACTCTCCTTGATTAACAATGCCACATCCCTCCCCCCCACTCTTTTACCATCTTCTCTGTTCTTACTGAAACATCTAAAACTCCGGAATCTGCAACATCCATTCCTGCCCCTGCTCTACCCATGTCTCCGAAATGGCCACTACATCGAGATCCCAGGTACCAACCCATGCTGCAAGCTCACCCACCTTATTCCGGATGCTCCTGGCGTTGAAATAGACACACTTTAAACCAGGTTCTTGCTTGCCAGTGCCCTCTTGCGTCCTTGTAACCATATCCCTGACCTCACTACTCTCAACATCCTGTACACTGGCACTACAATTTAGGTTCCCATTCCCCTGCTGAATTAGTTTAAACCCCCACGAAGAGCACTAGCAAACCTCCCCCCCAGGATATTGGTACCCCTCTGGTTCAGGTGAAGACCATCCTGTTTGTAGAGGTCCCACCTACCCCAGAACGAGCCCCAATTATCCAGGAAACCAAAACCCTCCCTCCTGCACCATCCCTGCAGCCACGTGTTCAACTCCTCTCTCTCCCTATTCCTCGCTTCGCTATCACGTGGCACGGGCAACAACCCAGAGTTAACAACTCTGTTCGTTCTCGCTCTAAGCTTCCACCCTAGCTCCCTAAATTTCTGTCTTAAATCCCCATCTCTCTTCCTACCTATGTCGTTTGTGCCTATGTGGACCACGACTTGGGGCTGCTCCCCCTCCCCATTAAGGATCCCAAAAACACGATCCGAGACATCACGAACCCTGGCACCTGGGAGGCAACATACCAACCGTGAGTCTCTCTCGTTCCCACAGAACCTCCTATCTGTTCCCCTAACTATGGAGTCCCCAATGACTAATGTTCTGCTCCTCTTCCCCCTTCCCTTCTGAGCAACAGGGACAGACTCTGTGCCAGATATCTGTACCCCATTGCTTACCCCTGGTAAGTCGTCCCCCGCAACAGTATCCAAAACGGTATACCTGTTGTTGAGGGAAACGGCCACAGGGGATACCTGCACTGCCTGCTGGTTCCCTCTCCTTCCCCTGACGGTAACCCATCTACCTACCTCTTTTACCTGAGGTGTGACTACCTCCCCATAACTCCTCTCAATCACCTCCTCCGCCTCCCGAATGATCCGAAGTTCATCCAGCTCCAGCTCCAGTTCCCGAACGCGGTCCTCGAGGAGCTGGAGTTGGGTGCACTTCCCACAGATGCAGTCAGCAGGGACACTCTTGGCGACCCTTACCTCCCACATTCTGCAGGAGGAACATACAACTGCCTTAACCTCCATTCCCACTATTCCAAATTCCCAACAAATCTACTGATAAAACAAAAAAAAAAAATCAAAACTTGTTAGGTTAGCAATCCAACAGACAGAATTTCCTAAATAAAAAGCTTACCTTATCAACACACCAGAGTCCTTTTTTTTTGGTTAGAGGAGGAGGGTGGGGTGGGGGGGGGCACATTGAAGCAGTGGTTAGCACCGCAGCCTCACAGCTCCAGGGACCCGGGTTCGATTCTGGGTACTGCCTGTGCGGATTTGCAATTTCTCCCTGTGTCTGCGTGGGTTTCCTCCGGGTGCTCCGGTTTCCTCCCACATGCCAAAGACTTGCAGGTTGATAGGTTAATTGGTCATCATAAATTGCCCCTAGTATAGGTAGGTGGTAGGGGAATATATAGGGATAGGTGGGGATGTGATAGGAATACGGGATTACTGTAGGATTAGAATAAATGGGTGGTTGATGGTCGGCACAGACTCGGTGGGCCGAAGGGCCTGTTAAAGTGGTGTATCTCGAAACTAAACTATATACTGACACCTAGTGTCACAGATACACACTGACACCCAGTAACACAAACAAACACACACTGACAACCAGTAACACAAACAAACACACACTGACACCCAGTAACACAGAGAAACACAGATAAACAGTAACAAAGACAAACACTGACACCAAGTAACACAGACAAACACTGACACCCAGTAACAAAGACATACACTGACACCAAGTCACAAAGACGTACACTGATACCAAGTCACAAAGACATACACTGATACCCAGTAACACAGACACACACTGACACCAAGTAACAAAGACATTCACTGACACCAAGTAACAAAGACACACACTTACACCAAGTATTTTGACATACACTGACACCAAGTAACAAAGACATACACTGATACCCAGTAACACAGACACACACTTACACCAAGTAACAAAGACATACACTGACACCAAGTCACAAAGACACACACTGCCACCCAGTAACACAGACACACACTTACACCAAGCAACACAGACATACACTGACACCCAGTAACACAGACACACACTTACACCAAGTAACAAAGACATACACTGTCACCCAGTAACAAAGACATAAACTGACACCCAGTAACAAAGACATACAATGACACCAAGTAACACAGACATACACTGACACCCAGTAACACAGACACACACTTACACCAAGTAACAAAGACATACACTGACACCCAGTAACAAAGACATACACTGACACCCAGTAACACAGACACACACGGACACCAAGTAACAAAGACACACACTTACACCAAGTAACACAGACACACACTGACACCCAGTAACACAGACACACACTTACACCAAGTAACACAGACATATACTGACACCAAGTAACAAAGATATACATTGACACCCAGTAACGCAGACACACACGCACACCAAGTAACAAAGACACAGACTTACACCAAGTAACACAGACATACACTGACACCAAGTAACAAAGACACACACTGATTCCCAGTAACACAGGCACACACTGGTGGTGGGGGGGGGGGGGGGCACATTGCCGCAGTGGTTAGCACCGCAGTCTCACAGCTCCAGGGACCCGGGTTCGATTCTGGGTACTGCCTGTGCGGAGTTTGCAAGTTCTCCTGTGTCTGCGTGGGTTTCCTTCGGGTGCTCCGGTTTCCTCCCAAATGCCAAAGACTTGCAGGTTGATAGGTTAATTGGCCATCATAAATTGCCCCTAGTATAGGTAGGTGGTAGGGAAATCTTTAGGGATAGGTGGGGATGTGATAGGAATACGGGATTAGTGTAGGATTAGTATAAATGGGTGGTTGATGGTCGGCACAGAGTCGGTGAGCCGAAGGGCCTGTTTAAGTGCTGTATCTCTAAACTAAACTAAATACTGACACCTAGTGTCACTGAAACCCAGTAACACAAACAAACACACACTGACACCCAGTCACACAGAGAAACACTGATGCACTGACACCAAGTAACACAGACACACACTGACACCCAGTAACACAGAGAAACACTGATACACAGTAACAATGACATACACTGACACCAAGTAACACTGACACACACTGGCACCCAGTAAAAAAGACATACACTGACACCAAGTCACAAAGACAGACACTGAGACCAAGTCACAAAGACATACACTGATACCCAGTAACACAGACACACACTGACAGCAAATAACAAAGACATACACTGACACCAAGTAACAAAGACATACACTGAAACCAACGAATAAAGACAGACAATTACACCAAGTATTTTGACATACACTGACACCAATTAACAAAGACACAGACTTACACCAAGTAACACAGACATACACTGCAAGTTCTCCCTGTGTCTGCTTCGGGTTCCTCCGGGTGCTTTGTTTTCATCCCACATGCCAAAGACTTGCAGGTTGATAGGTTAATTGGCCATCATAAATTGTCCCTAGTATAGATAGGTGGTAGGGAAATATATAGGGACAGGTGGGGATGTGATAGGAATAAGGGATTAGTGTAGGATTAGTATGAATGGGTGGTTGATGGTCGGCACAGACTCGGTTGGCCGAAGGGCCTGTTAAAGTGCTGTATCTCGAACCTAAACTATATACTGACACCCAGTGTCACAGACACACACTGACACACAGTAACACAGAGAAACACAGATAAACAGTAACAAAAACATACACTGACACCAAGTAACACAGACAAACACTGACACCCAGTAACAAAGACATACACTGACACCAAGCCACAAAGACGTACACTGATACCAAGTCACAAAGACATACACTGATACCCAGTAACACAGACACACACTGACACCAAGTAACAAAGACATTCACTGACACCAAGTAACAAAGACACACGCTTACACCAAGTAACAAAGACAGACAATTACACCAAGTAACAAAGACATACACTTACACCAAGTATTTTGACATACACTGACACCAAGTAACAAAGACATACACTGATACCCAGGAACACAGACACACACTTACACCAAGTAACAAAGACATACACTGACACCAAGTCACAAAGACACACACTGCCACCCAGTAACAAAGACATACAATGACACCAAGTCACAAAGTCATACACTGATACCCAGTAACACAGACACACACTTACACCAAGCAACACAGACATACACTGACACCCAGTAACACAGACACACACTTACACCAATTAACAAAGACATACAATGACACCCAGTAACAAAGACATACACTGACACCCAGTAACAAAGACATACAATGACACCAAGTCACAAAGACATACACTGATACCCATTAACACAGACACACACTTACACCAAGTAACACAGACATACACTGACACCCAGTAACAAAGACATACACTGACACCCAGTAAAACAGACACACACGGACACCAAGTAACAAAGACACACACTTACACCAAGTAACACAGACACACACTGACACCCAGTAACACAGACACACACTTACACCAAGTAACACAGACATATACTGACACCAAGTAACAAAGACATACACTGACACCCAGTAACGCAGACACACACGCACACCAAGTAACAAAGACACAGACTTACACCAAGTAACACAGACATACACTGACACCAAGTAACAAAGACACACACTGATTCCCAGTAACACAGGCACACACTGGTGGGGGGGGGGGGGGGGGCACATTGCCGCAGTGGTTAGCACCGCAGTCTCACAGCTCCAGGGACCCGGGTTCGATTCTGGGTACTGCCTGTGCGGAGTTTGCAAGTTCTCCTGTGTCTGCGTGGGTTTCCTTCGGGTGCTCCGGTTTCCTCCCAAATGCCAAAGACTTGCAGGTTGATAGGTTAATTGGCCATCATAAATTGCCCCTAGTATAGGTAGGTGGTAGGGAAATCTTTAGGGATAGGTGGGGATGTGATAGGAATACGGGATTAGTGTAGGATTAGTATAAATGGGTGGTTGATGGTCGGCACAGAGTCGGTGAGCCGAAGGGCCTGTTTAAGTGCTGTATCTCTAAACTAAACTAAATACTGACACCTAGTGTCACTGAAACCCAGTAACACAAACAAACACACACTGACACCCAGTCACACAGAGAAACACTGATGCACTGACACCAAGTAACACAGACACACACTGACACCCAGTAACACAGAGAAACACTGATACACAGTAACAATGACATACACTGACACCAAGTAACACTGACACACACTGGCACCCAGTAAAAAAGACATACACTGACACCAAGTCACAAAGACAGACACTGATACCAAGTCACAAAGACATACACTGATACCCAGTAACACAGACACACACTGACAGCAAATAACAAAGACATACACTGACACCAAGTAACAAAGACATACACTGAAACCAACGAAAAAAGACAGACAATTACACCAAGTTACAAAGACATACAATTACACCAAGTATTTTGACATACACTGACACCAAGTAACAAAGACACAGACTTACACCAAGTAACACAGACATACACTGACACCAAGTAACAAAGACATGCACTGATACCCAGTAACACAGACACACACTTACAGCAAGTAACAAAGACATACACTGACACCCAGTAACAAAGACATACACTGACACCCAGTAACACAGACACACACGGACACCAAGTAACAAAGAAACACACTTACACCAAGTAACACAGACACACACTGACACCCAGTAACACAAACAAACACACTGACACCAAGTAACACAGACATACACTGACACCAAGTAACAAAGACATACACTGATACCCAGTAACACAGGCACACACTGGGGGGCACATTGGCGCAGTGGTTAGCACCGCAGCCTCACAGCTCCAGGGACTCGGGTTCGATTCTGGTTACTGCCTGTGCGGAGTTTGCAAGTTCTCCCTGTGTCTGCTTCGGGTTCCTCCGGGTGCTTTGTTTTCCTCCCACATGCCAAAGTCTTGCAGGTTGATAGGTTAATTGGCCATCATAAATTGCCCCTAGTATAGGTAGGTGGTAGGGAAATATATAGGGACAGGTGGGGATGTGATAGGAATACGGGATTAGTGTAGGATTAGTATAAATGGGTGGTTGATGGTCGGCACAGACTCGGCGGGCCGAAGGGCCTGTTAATTTGTGCTGTATCTCGAAACTAAACTATATACTGACACCTAGTGTCACAGATACACAATGACACCCAGTAACACAAACAAACACACACTGACACCCAGTAACACAGAGAAACACAGATAAACAGTAACAAAAACATACACTGACACCAAGTAACAAAGACATACACTGATACAAATTCACAAAGTCATACACTGATACCCAGTAACACAAACAAACACTCACTGACACCCAGTAACACAGAGAAACACTGATACACAGGAACAATGACATACACTGACACCAAGTCACACAGACAGACACTGGCACCCAGTAAAAAATACATACACTGACACCAAGTCACAAAGACAGACACTGATACAAAGTCACAAAGACATACACTGATACCCAGTAACACAGACATACACTGACACCAAGTAACAAAGACATACACTGACACCAAGTAACAAAGACATACACTGACACCAACTAACAAAGACAGACAATTACACCAAGTAACAAAGACATACAATTACACCAAGTATTTTGACATACACTGGCACCAAGTCACAAAGACATGCACTGATACCCATTCACACAGACACACACTTACATCAAGTAACAAAGACAGACACTGCTACCCAGTAACACAGACACACACGGACACCAAGTAACAAAGACACACACTTACACCAAGTAACACAGACACACACTGACACCCAGTAACACAAACAAACACACACTGACACCCAGTAGAATTAGAATTAGAACATTACAGCGCAGTACAGGCACTTTTGCCCTCGATGTTGCGCCGACCTGTGAAACCATCTGACCTACACTATTCCATTTTCTTCCATGTGTCTATCCAATGTCCACTTAAATGCCCTTAAAGTTGGCGAATCTACTACTGCAGCAGGCAGGGCGTTCCACGCCCTTACTACTCTCTGAGTAAAGAAACTACCTCTCACATCTGTTATATATCTATCACCCCTCAACTTGAACCTATGTCCCCTCGTGTTTGCCATCACCATCCGAGGAAAACGACGCTCACTATCCACCCTATCTAACCCACTGATTATCTTATATGTCTCTATTAAGTCACCTCTCCTCCTCCTTCTCTCCAACGAAAACAACCTCAAGTCCCTCAGCCTTTCCTCGCAAGACCTTCCCTCCATACCAGGCAACATCCTAGTAAATCTCCTCTGCACCCTTTCCATAGCTTCCACATCCTTCCTATAATGCGGTGACCAGAACTGCACGCAATACTCCAGGTGCGGTCTCACCAGAGTTTTGTACAGCTGCAGCATGACCTCTTGGCTCCGAAACTCGATCCCCCTACTAATAAATGCTAACACACCATATGCCTTCTTAACAGCCCTATTAACCTGGTTAGCAACCTTCAGGGATTTATGCACCTGGACACCAAGATCTCTCTGTTCATCTACACTACCAAGAATCTTCCCATTAGCCCAGTACTCTGCATTCCTGTTACTCCTTCCAAAGTGAATCACCTCACACTTTTCCGCATTAAACTCCATTTGCCAACTCTCAGCCCAGTTCTGCAGCCTATCTATGTCTCTCTGTACCCTACAACATCCTTCGGCACTGTCCACAGCTCCACCGACCTTAGTGTCATCTGCAAATTTACTAACCCACCCTTCTACACCCTCTTCCAGGTCATTTATAAAATGACAAACACCAGTGGCCCCAAAACAGATCCTTGCGGTACACCACTAGTAACTAAACTCCAGGATGAACATTTGCCATCAACCACCACCCTCTGTCTTCTTTCAGCTAGCCAATTTCTGATCCAAAGCTCTAAATCGCCTTCAACCCCATACTTCCGTATTTTCTGCAATAGCCTACCGTGGGGAACCTTATCAAACGCCTTACTGAAATTAATATTCACCACATCCACTGCTTTACCCTCATCCACCTGTTTGGTCACCTTCTCGAAAAACTCAATAAGGTTTGTGAGGCACGATCTACCCCTCACAAAACCGCCCGGACTATCTCTAATGTACTTATTCTTTTCAAGATGATTATAAATCCTGTCTCTTATAACCTTTTCCAACATTTTACCCACAACCGAAGTAAGGCTCACAGGTCTATAATTACCAGGGCTGTCTCTACTCCCCTTCTTGAACAAGGGGACAACATCTGCAATCCTCCAGTCTTCCGGCACTATTCCTTTCGACAATGACGACATAAAGATCAAGGACAAAGGCTCTGCACTCTCCTCCCTAGCTTCCCAGAGAATCCTAGGATAAATCCCATCTGGCCCAGGGGGCTTATCTCTTTTCACACTTTCCAAAATTGCTAACAGATCCTCCTTGTGAACCTCAATCCCATCTAGCCTCGTAGCCTGAATCGAAGTATTCTCAACAACATTTTCTTTCTCTACTGTATATACTGACGCAAAATATTCATTTAACACTTCCCCTATCTCCTCTGATTCCACACACAACTTCCCACGACTATCCTTGATTGGCCCTAATCTAACTCTAGTCATTCTTTTATTCCTGATATATGTATATCACAGAGAAACATTGATGCACAGTAACAAAGACATACACTGACACCAAGTAACACGGACACAAACTGACACCCAGTAAAAAAGACATACACTGACACCAAGTCACAAAGACGTACACTTACTCCAAGTATTTTGACATACACTGACACCAAGTAACAAAGACATACACTGATACCCAGTAACATAGACACACAGTTACACCAAGTAACAAAGACACACACTGACACCAAGTCACAAAAACACACACTGACACCCAGTAACAAAGACATACACTGACACCAAGTCACAAAGACATACACTGATACCCAGTAACACAGACACGCACTTACACCAAGGAACACAGACATACACTGACACCAAGTAACAAAGACATGCACTGATACCCAGTAACACAGACACACACTTACACCAAGCAACAAAGACAGACACTGCTACCCAGTAACACAGACACACACGGACACTAAGTAACAAAGACACACACTTCCACCAAGTAACACAGACACAAACTGACACCCAGTAACACAAACAAACACACTGACACCAAGTAACACAGACATACACTGATACCCAGTAACACAGACACACACTGGGTGGGGGGGGGGGGGGGGGGTCACATTGGCGCAGTGGTTAGCACCGCAGCCTCACAGCTCCAGGGACCCAGGTTCTATTCTGGGTACTGCCTGTGCGGAGTTTGCAAGATCTCCCTGTGTCTGCGTGGCTTTCCTCCGGGTGCTTCGGTTTCCTCCCACATGCCAAAGACTTGCAGGTTGATAGGTTAATTGGCCATCATAAATTGCCCCACGTATAGGTAGGTGGTAGGGGAATATATAGGGATAGGTGGGGATGTGATAGGAATACTGGATTAGTGTAGGATTAGTATAAATGGGTGGTTAATGGTCGGCACAGACTCGGTGGGCCGAAGGGTCTGTTTAAGTGCTGTATCTCTAAACTAAACTAAATACTGACACCTAGTGTCACTGACACCCAGTTACACAAACAAACACACAGTGACACCCAATAACACAGAGAAACACTGATACACAGTAACAAAGACATACACTGACACCAAGTAACACAGACACACACTGACACTCAGTAACAAAGACGTACACTGATACCATGTCACAAAGACATACACTGATACCCGGTAACACAGCCACACACTTACACCAAGTAACAAAGACATAAACTGACACCAAGTAACAAAGACACACACTTACACCAAGTAACACAGACATACACTGACACCATGTAACAAAGACATACACTGATACCCAGTAACACAAACACACACTTACACCAAGTAACAAAGACATGCACTGACAACAGGTCACAAAGACACACACTGACACCCAGTAACAAAGACATACACTGACACCAAGTCTCAAAGACATACACTGATACCCAGTAACACAGACACACACTTACACCAAGTAACACAGACATACACTGACACCAACTAACAAAGACATACACTGATACCCAGTAGCACAGACACACACTTACACCAAGTAACAAAGACATACACTGATACCCAGTAACACAGACACACACTTACACCAAGTAACAAAGACATACACTGACACCCAGTAACAAAGACACACACTGACACCCAGTAACAAAGACACACACTTACTCCAAGTAACACAGGCATACACTGACACCAAGTAACAATGACATACACTGACACGAAGTAACACAGACACACACTGACATCCAGTAACAAAGACATACACTGATACCAAGTCACAAAGACATACACTGATACCCAGTAACACAGACACACACTTACACCAAGTAACAAAGACATGCACTGACACCAAGTCACAAAGACACACACTGACACCCAGTAACAAAGACATACACTGACACCAAGTCTCAAAGACATACACTGATACCCAGTAACACAGACACACACTTACACCAAGTAACACAGACATACACTGACACCAACTAACAAAGACATACACTGATACCCAGTAGCACAGACACACACTTACACCAAGTAACAAAGACATACACTGATACCCAGTAACACAGACACACACTTACACCAAGTAACAAAGACATACACTGACACCCAGTAACAAAGACACACACTGACACCCAGTAACAAAGACACACACTTACTCCAAGTAACACAGGCATACACTGACACCAAGTAACAATGACATACACTGACACGAAGTAACACAGACACACACTGACATCCAGTAACAAAGACATACACTGATACCAAGTCACAAAGACATACACTGATACCCAGTAACACAGACACACACTTACACCAAGTAACAAAGACATACACTGACACCAAGTAACACAGACACACACTGACACCCAGTAACAAAGACATACACTGATACCAAGTCACAAAGACATACACCGATACCCAGTAACACAAACAAACACACACTGACACCCAGTAACACAGAGAAACACTGATATACAGTAACAATGACGTACACTGACAACAAGTAACACAGACACACACTGACACCAAGTAACAAAGACATACACTGATACCAAGTCACAAAGACACACACTGATACCCAGTAACACAAACAAACACTCACTGACACCCAGTAACACAGAGAAACACTGATACACAGTAACAATGACATACACTGACATAAAGTAACACAGACACACACTGACACCCAGTAAAAAAGACATACACTGACACCAAGTCACAAAGACAGACACTGATACCAAAACACAAAGACATGCACTGATACCCAGTCACACAGACACACTCTGACACCAAGTAACAAAGACATACACTGATACCCAGTAACACAGACACACACTTACACCAAGTAACAAAAAGACGTACACTGACACCAAGTAACAAAGACACACACTTACACCAAGTAACACAGACAGACACTGACACCAAGTCACAAAGACGGACACTGATACCAAGTCACAAAGACATACACTGATACCCAGTAACACACACACACACTTACACCAAGTAACAAAGACATTCACTGACACCAAGTAACAAAGACACACACTTACACCAAGTATTTTGACATACACTGACACCAAGTCACAAAGACATACACTGACACCAAGTAACACAGACACACACATACACCAAGTAGCACAAACACACACTTACACCAAGTAACAAAGACATTCACTGACACCAAGTAACAAAGACATGCACTGATACCCAGTAACACAGACACACACTTCCACCAAGTAACAAAGACAGACACTGCTACCCAGTAACACAGACACACACGGACACCAAGTAACAAAGACACACACTTCCACCAAGTAACACAGACACACACTGACACCCAGTAACACAAACAAACACACTGACACCAAGTAACACAGACATACACTGACACCAAGTAACAAAGACATGCACTGATACCCAGTAACACAGACACACACTTCCACCAAGTAACAAAGACAGACACTGCTACCCAGTAACACAGACACACACGGACACCAAGTAACAAAGACACACACTTCCACCAAGTAGCACAGACACACACTGACACCCAGTAACACAAACAAACACACTGACACCAAGTAACACAGACATACACTGATACCCCGTAACACAGACACACACTTACACCAAGTAACACAGACATACACTGACACCAAGTAACAAAGACATACACTAATACCCAGTAACATAGACACACTCTTACAGCAAGTAACAAAGACAGACACTGATACCCAGTAACACAGACACACGCTTACACACTGTAACAAAGACATACACTGACAGCAAGTAACAGAGACATACACTGATACCCAGTAACTCAGGCACACACTGGGGGGGGTGGGGGGGGGGGATGGGGGGCACATCGGCGCTGTGGTTAGCACCGCAGCCTCACAGCTCCAGGGACCCGGGTTCGATTCTGGGTACTGCCTGTGCTGAGTTTGCAAGTTCTCCCTGTGTCTGCGTGGGTTTCCACCGGGTGCTCCGGTTTCCTCCCACATGCCATAGACTTGCAGGTTGATAGGTTAATACGCCATCATAAATTGCCCCTACTATAGGTAGGTGGTAGGGAAATATATATGGATAGGTGGGGATGTGATAGGAATACGGGATTAGTGTAGGATTAGTATAAATGGGTGGTTGATGGTCGGCACAGACTCGGTGGGCCGAAGGGCCTGTTTAAGTGCTGTATCACTAAACTAAACTAAATACTGACTCCTAGTGTCACTGACACCCAGTAACACAAACAAACACATACTGACACCCAGTAACACAGAGAAACACTGATACACAGTAACAAAGACATACACTGACACCAAGTAAAACAGACACACACTGACACCCAGTAACAAAGACATACACTGATACCAAGTCACAAAGTCATACACTGACACCCAGTAACACAGCCACACACTTGCACCAAGTAACAAAGACGTACACTGACACCAAGTAACAAAGACACACACTTACACCAAGTAACACAGACATACACTGACACCAAGTAACAAAGACAAACACTGATACCCAGTAACACAGACACACACTTACACAAAGTAACAAAGACATACACTGACACCAAGTCACAAAGACACACACTGACACCCAGTAACAAAGACATACACAGACACCAAGTCACAAAGACATACACTGCTACCCAGTAACACAGACACAAACTTACACCAAGTAACACAGACATACACTGACACCAAGTAACAAAGACATACACTGTTACCCAGTAACACAGACACACACTTACACCAAGTAACAAAGACAGACACTGATACCCAGTAACACAGACACACACTTACACCAAGTAACAAAGACATACACTGACACCCAGTAGCAGAGAAACACTGATACACAGTAACAAAGACATACAC
Organism: Heterodontus francisci; assembly: GCF_036365525.1. Lineage (NCBI taxonomy): Eukaryota > Metazoa > Chordata > Chondrichthyes > Heterodontiformes > Heterodontidae > Heterodontus > Heterodontus francisci. The sequence goes on from NW_027141550.1 coordinate 2,604,813, forward strand.
TGACACGAAGTAACACAGACACACACTGACACCCAGTAACAAAGACATACACTGATACCAAGTCACAAAGACATACACTGATACCCAGTAACACAGAGAAACACTGATACACAGTAACAATGACATGCAATGACACCAAGTAACACAGACACACACTGACACCCAGTAAAAAAGACATTTCTTTTGGGCCTCCTTATCTCGAGAGACAATGGATACGCGCCTGGAGGTGGTCAGTGGTTTGTGAAGCAGCGCCTGGAGTGGCTATAAAGGCCAATTCTGGAGTAACAGGCTCTTCCACAGGTGCTGCAGAGAAATTTGTTTGTTGGGGCTGTTGGACAGTTGGCTCTCCCCTTGCGCCTCTGTCTTTTTTCCTGCCAACTACTAAGTCTCTTCGACTCGCCACAATTTAGCCCTGTCTTTATGGCTGCCCGCCAGCTCTGGCGAATGCTGGCAACTGACTCCCACGACTTGTGATCAATGTCACACGATTTCATGTCGCGTTTGCAGACGTCTTTATAACGGAGACATGGACGGCCGGTGGGTCTGTTACCAGTGGCGAGCTCGCTGTACAATGTGTCTTTGGGGATCCTGCCATCTTCCATGCGGCTCACATGGCCAAGCCATCTCAAGCGCCGCTGACTCAGTAGTGTGTATAAGCTGGGGATGTTGGCCGCTTCAAGGTGACCGCGGTGACTGCAACAACTACCGTGGAATCTCCCTGCTCAGCATAGTGGGGAAAGTCTTTGCTCGAGTCGCTCTGAACAGGCTCCAGAAGCTGGCCGAGCGTGTCTACCCTGAGGCACAGTGTGGCTTTCGTGCAGAGAGATCGACTATTGACATGCTGTTCTCCCTTCGTCAGATACAGGAGAAATGCCGCGAACAGCAGATGCCCCTCTACATTGCTTTCATTGATCTCACCAAAGCCTTTGACCTCGTCAGCAGACGTGGTCTCTTCAGACTACTAGAAAAGATCGGATGTCCACCAAAGCTACTAAGTATCATCACCTCATTCCATGACAATATGAAAGGCACAATTCAACATGGTGGCTCCTCATCAGAGCCCTTTCCTATCCTGAGTGGTGTGAAACAGGGCTGTGTTCTCGCACCCACACTTTTTGGGATTTTCTTCTCCCTGCTGCTTTCACATGCGTTCAAATCCTCTGAAGAAGGAATTTTCCTCCACACAAGATCAGGGGGCAGGTTGTTCAACCTTGCCCGTCTAAGAGCGAAGTCCAAAGTACGGAAAGTGCTCATCAGAGAACTCCTCTTTGCTGACGATGCTGCTTTAACATCTCACACTGAAGAATGCCTGCAGAGTCTCATCGACAGGTTTGCGTCTGCCTGCAATGAATTTGGCCTAACCATCAGCCTCAAGAAAACGAACATCATGGGGCAGGATGTCAGAAATGCTCCATCCATCAATATTGGCGACCACGCTCTGGAAGTGGTTCAAGAGTTCACCTACCTAGGCTCAACTATCACCAGTAACCTGTCTCTAGATGCAGAAATCAACAAGCGTATGGGTAAGGCTTCCACTGCTATGTTCAGACTGGCCAAGAGAGTGTGGGAAAATGGCGCACTGACACGGAACACAAAAGTCCGAGTGTATCAGGCCTGTGTCCTCAGTACCTTGCTCTACGGCAGCGAGGCCTGGACAACGTATGCCAGCCAAGAGCGACGTCTCAATTCATTCCATCTTCGCTGCCTTCGGAGAATACTTGGCATCAGGTGGCAGGACTATATCTAAAAAAGACATACACTGACACCAAGTCACAAAGGCATACACTGATACCAAGTCACAAAGACATACACTTACACCAAGTATTTTGACATACACTGACACCAAGTAACAAAGACATACACTGATACCCAGTAACACAGACACACACTTATACCAAGTAACAAAGACATACACTGACACCAAGTCACAAAGACACACACTGATACCCAGTAACACAGACACACACTTACACCCAGTAACAAAGTCATACACTGACACCAAGTCACAAAGACATACACTGATACCCAGTAACACAGACACACACTTACACCAAGTAACACATGCATACACTGACACCAAGTAACAAAGACATACACTGATACCCAGTAACACAGACACACACTTACACCAAGTAACAAAGACAGACACTGATACCCAGTAACACAGACAAACACTTACACCAAGTAACAAAGACATACACTGACACCCAGGTACACAGAGAAACACTGATACACAGTAACAAAGACATCCACTGACACGAAGTAACACAGACACACACTGACACCCAGTAACAAAGACATACACTGATACCAAGTCACAAAGACATACACTGCTACCCAGTAACACAGACACACACTTACACCAAGTAACACAGACATACACTGACACCAAGTAACAAAGAAATACACTGATACCCAGTAACACAGACACACACTTACACCAAGTAACAAAGACAGACACTGATACCCAGTAACACAGACACACACTTACACCAAGTAACAAAGACATACACTGACACCCAGTAACAGAGAAACAATGATACACAGTAACAAAGACATACACTGACACGAAGTAACACAGACACACACTGATACCCAATAACACAAACAAACACACACTGACACACAGTAACACAGAGAAACACTGATACACAGTAAAAAATACATACACTGACACCAAGTCACAAAGGCATACACTGATACCAAGTCACAAAGACATACACTTACACCAAGTATTTTGACATACACTGACACCAAGTAACAAAGACATACACTGATACCCAGTAACACAGACACACACTGACACCAAGTAACAAAGACATACACTGACACCAAGTCACAAAGACACACACTGATACCCAGTAACACAGACACACACTTACACCCAGTAACAAAGTCATACTCTGACACCAAGTAACAAAGACATACACTGATACCCAGTAACACAGACACACACTTACACCAAGTAACAAAGACAGACACTGATACCCAGTAACACAGACACACACTTACAACAAGTAACAAAGACATACACTGACACCCAGTAACACAGAGAAACACTGATACACAGTAACAAAGACATACACTGACACGAAGTAACACAGACACACACTGACACCCAGTAACAAAGACATACACTGATACCAAGTCACAAAGACATACACTGATACCCAGTAACACAGACACACACTTACACCAAGTAACAAAGATACACACTGACACCAAGTAACACGGACACACACTGACACCCAGTAACAAAGACATACACTGATACCAAGTCACAAAGACATACACTGATACCCAGTAACACAATCAAAAACACACTGACACCCAGTAACACAGAGAAACACTGATACACAGTAACAATGACATACACTGACACCAAGTAACACAGACACACACTGACACCCAGTAAAAAAAGACATACAATGACACCAAGTCACAAAGACATACACTGATACCAACTCACAAAGACATACACTTACACCAAGTATTTTGACATACACTGACACCAAGTAACAAAGACATACACTGATACCCAGTAACACAGACACACACTTACACCAAGTAACAAAGACATACACTGACACCAAGTCACAAAGACACACACTGACACCCAGTAACAAAGTCATACACTGTCACCAAGTCACAAAGACATACACTGATACCCAGTAACACAGACACACAGATACACCAAGTTACACAGACATACACTGACACCAAGTAACAAAGACATGCACTGATACCCAGTAACACAGACACACACTTACACCAAGTAACAAAGACAGACACTGCTACCCAGTAACACAGACACACACTTACACCAAGTAACAAAGACATACACTGACACCCAGTAACAAAGACATACACTGACACCCAGTAACACAGACACACACGGACACCAAGTAACAAAGACACACACTTACACCAAGTAACACAGACGCACAATGACAACCAGTAACACAAACAAACACACACTGACACCCAGTAACACAGAGAAACACTGATGCACAGTAACAAAGACATACACTGACACCAAGTAACGCAGACACACACTTACACCCAGTAACAAAGACATACACTGATACCAAGTCACAAAGTCATACACTGATACCCAGTAACACAGCCACACACTTACAACAAGTAACAAAGACGTACACTGACACCAAGTAACAAAGACACACACTTACACCAAGTAACACAGACATACACTGACACCAAGTAACAAAGACATACACTGATACCCAGTAACACAGACACACACTTACACAAAGTAACAAAGACATCCACTGACACCAAGTCACAAAGACACACACTGACACCCAGTAACAAAGACATACACTGACACCAAGTCACAAAGACATACACTGCTACCCAGTAACACAGACACACACTTACACCAAGTAACACAGACATACACTGACACCAAGTAACAAAGACATACACTGATACCCAGCAACACAGACACGCACTTACACCAAGTAACAAAGATACACACTGACACCAAGTCACAAAGACATACACTGACACCAAGTAACACAGACACACACTTACACCAAGTAGCACAAACACACACTTACACCAAGTAACAAAGACATTCACTGACACCAAGTAACAAAGACATGCACTGATACCCAGTAACACAGACACACACTTCCACCAAGTAACAAAGATAGACACTGCTACCCAGTAACACAGACACACACGGACACCAAGTAACAAAGACACACACTTCCACCAAGTAACACAGACACACACTGACACCCAGTAACACAAACAAACACACTGACACCAAGTAACACAGACATACACTGACACCAAGTAACAAAGACATGCACTGATACAAAGTAACACAGACACACACTTCCACCAAGTAACAAAGACAGACACTGCTACCCAGTAACACGGACACACACGGACACCAAGTAACAAAGACACACACTTCCACCAAGTAACACAGACACACACTGACACCCAGTAACACAAACAAACACACTGACACCAAGTAACACAGACATACACTGATACCCCGTAACACAGACACACACTTACACCAAGTAACAAAGACATACACTGACACCAAGTAACGAAGACATACACTAATACCCAGTAACACAGACACACACTTACACCAAGTAACAAAGACAGACACTGATACCCAGTAACACAGACACACGCTTACACACTGTAACAAAGACATACACTGACACCCAGCAACAAAGACACACACTTACACCAAGTAACACAGACATACACTGACACCAAGTAACAGAGACATGCACTGATACCCAGTAACACAGGCACACACTGGGGGTGTGGGTGGGGGATGGGGGGGCACATCGGCGCTGTGGTTAGCACCGCAGCCTCACAGCTCCAGGGACCCGGGTTCGATTCTGGGTACTGCCTGTGCTGAGTTTGCAAGTTCTCCCTGTGTCTGCGTGGGTTTCCACCGGGTGCTCCGGTTTCCTCCCACATGCCATAGACTTGCAGCTTGATAGGTTAATAGGCGATCATAAATTGCCCCTACTATAGGTAGGTGGTAGGGAAATATATATGGATAGGTGGGGATTTGATAGGAATACGGGATTAGTGTAGGATTAGTATAAATGAGTGGTTGATGGACGGCACAGACTCGGTGGGCCGAAGGGCCTGTTTAAGTGCTGTATCACTAAACTAAACTAAATACTGACTCCTAGTGTCACTGTCACCCAGTAACACAAACAAACACATACTGACACCCAGTGACACAGAGAAACACTGATACACAGTAACAAAGACATACACTGACACCAAGTAAAACAGACACACACTGACACCCAGTAACAAAGACATACACTGATACCAAGTCACAAAGTCATACACTGATACCCAGTAACACAGCCACACACTTACACCAAGTAACAAAGACGTACACTGACACCAAGTAACAAAGACACACACTTACACCAAGTAACACAGACATACACTGACACCAAGTAACAAAGACAAACACTGATACCCAGTAACACAGACACACACTTACACAAAGTAACAAAGACATACACTGACACCAAGACACAAAGACACACACTGACACCCAGTAACAAAGACATACACAGACACCAAGTCACAAAGACATACACTGCTACCCAGTAACACAGACACACACTTACACCAAGTAACACAGACATACACTGACACCAAGTAACACAGACACACACTTACACCAAGTAACAAAGACATACACTGACACCCAGTAACAGAGAAACACTGATACACAGTAACAAAGACATACAGTGACACGAAGTAACACAGACACACACTGACACCCAGTAACAAAGACATACACTGATACCAAGTCACAAAGACATACACTGATACCCAGTAACACAAACAAACACACACTGACACACAGTAACACAGAGAAACACTGATACACAGTAACAATGACATGCACTGACACCAAGTAACACAGACACACACTGACACCCAGTAAAAAATACATATACACTGACACCAAGTCACAAAGGCATACACTGATACCAAGTGACAAAGACATACACTTACACCAAGTATTTTGACATACACTGACACCAAGTAACAAAGACATACACTGATACCCAGTAACACAGACACACACTTACACCAAGTAACAAAGACATACACTGACACCAAGTCACAAAGACACACACTGATACCCAGTAACACAGACACACACTTACACCCAGTAACAAAGTCATACACTGACACCAAGTCACAAAGACATACACTGATACCCAGTCACACAGACACACACTTACACCAAGTAACAAAGACATACACTGACACCAAGTCACAAAGACACACACTGATACCCAGTAACACAGACACACACTTACACCCAGTAACAAAGTCATACACTGACACCAAGTAACAAAGACAGGCACTGATACCCAGTAACACAGACACACGCTTACACACTGTAACAAAGACATACACTGACACCCAGCAACAAAGACACACACTTACACCAAGTAACACAGACATACACTGACACCAAGTAACAGAGACATACACTGATACCCAGTAACAGAGGCACACACTGGGGGTGTGGGTGGGGGATGGGGGGGCACATCGGCGCTGTGGTTAGCACCGCAGCCTCACAGCTCCAGGGACCCGGGTTCGATTCTGGGTACTGCCTGTGCTGAGTTTGCAAGTTCTCCCTGTGTCTGCGTGGGTTTCCACCGGGTGCTCCGGTTTCCTCCCACATGCCATAGACTTGCAGGTTGATAGGTTAATAGGCCATCATAAATTGCCCATAGTATAGGTAGGTGGTAGGGAAATATATATGGATAGGTGGGGATGTGATAGGAATACGGGATTAGTGTAGGATTAGTATAAATGAGTGGTTGATGGACGGCACAGACTCGGTGGGCCGAAGGGCCTGTTTAAGTGCTGTATCACTAAACTAAACTAAATACTGACTCCTAGTGTCACTGTCACCCAGTAACACAAACAAACACATACTGACACCCAGTAACACAGAGAAACACTGATACACAGTAACAAAGACATACACTGACACCAAGTAAAACAGACACACACTGACACCCAGTAACAAAGACATACACTGATACCAAGTCACAAAGTCATACACTGATACCCAGTAACACAGACACACACTTACACAAAGTAACAAAGACATACACTGACACCAAGACACAAAGACACACACTGACACCCAGTAACAAAGACATACACAGACACCAAGTCACAAAGACATACACTGCTACCCAGTAACACAGACACACACTTACACCAAGTAACACAGACATACACTTACACCAAGTAACACAGACATACACTGACACCAAGTAACAAAGACAAACACTGATACCCAGTAACACAGACACACACTTACACAAAGTAACAAAGACATACACTGACACCAAGACACAAAGACACACACTGACACCCAGTAACAAAGACATACACTGACACCCAGTAACAAAGACATACACTGATACCAAGTCACAAAGACGTACACGGCTACCCAGTAACACAGACACACACTTACACCAAGTAACAAAGACATACACTTACACTTAGTAACAAAGACTTACACTCACACCAAGTAACAAAGACGTACACTGCTACCCAGTAACACAGACAAACACTTACACCAAGTAACAAAGACATACACTGACATCAAGGAACAAAGACACACACTTACACCAAGTAACACAGACATACACTGACACCAAGTAACAAAGACATACACTGATACCCAGTAACACAGACACACACTGACACCAAGTAACAAAGACATACACTGACACCAAGTCACAAAGACACACACTGACACCGAGTAACACAGACACACACTTACACCAAGTAACACAGAGAAACACTGATACACAGTAACAAAGACATACACTGACACGAAGTAACACAGACACACACTGACAAAAAGTAACAAAGACATACACTGATACCAAGTCACAAAGACATACACTGATACCCAGTAACACAGACACACACTTACACCAAGTAACAAAGACATACACTGACACCAAGTAACAAAGACACACACTTACACCAAGTAACACAGACATACACTGACACCCAGTAACAAAGACATACAATGATACCCAGTAAGAAAGACACACACTTACACCAAGTAACAAAGACATGCACTGACGCCAAGTCACAAAGACACACACTGACACCCAGTAACAAAGACATACACTCACACCAAGTCACAAAGACATACACTGATACCCAGTAACACAGACACACACTTACACTAAGTAACAAAGACAGACACTGATACCCAGTATCACAGACACACACATACACCAAGTAACAAAGACATACACTGACACCCAGTAACAAAGACATACACTGACACCCAGTAACACAGACACACACGGACACCAAGTAACAAAGACATACACTGACACCAAGTAACAAAGACACACACTTACACCAAGTAACACAGACATACACTGACACCAAGTAACAAAGACACACACGTACACCAAGTAACAAAGACATACACTGATACCCAGTAACACAGGCACTCACTGTGGCGGGGGGGAGGGGGGGCACATTGGCGCAGTGGTTAGCACCGCAGCCTCACAGCTCCAGGGACCCGGGTTCTATTCTGGGTACTGCCTGTGCGGAGTTTGCAAGTTCCCCCTGTGTCTGCGTGGGTTTCCTCCGGGTGCTCCAATTTCCTCTCTCATGCCAAAGACTTGCCGGTTGATTGGTTAATTGGCTATCATAAATTGCCCCTAGTATAGATAGGTGGTAGGGAAATATATAGGGACAGGTGTGGATGTGATAGGAATACGGGATTAGTGTGGGATTAGTATAAATGGGTGGTTGATGGTCGGCACAGACTCTGTGGGCCGAAGGGCCTGTTTAAGTGCTGTATCACTAAACTAAACTAAATACTGACACCCATTGTCACTGACACCCAGTAACACAAACAAACACGCACTGACACACAGTAACAAAGACATACACAGACACCAAGTAACACAGACAGCCACTGACACCCAATAACAAAGGCATACACTGATACCAAGTCACAAAGACATACACTGATACCCAGTAACACAGACACACACTTACACCAAGTAACAAAGACATACACTGACACCAAGTCACAAAGACACACACTGACACCCAGTAACAAAGACATACACTGACACCAAGTCACAAAGACATACACTGATACCCAGGAACACAGACACACACTTACACCAAGTAACACTGACATACACTGACACCAAATCACAAAGACACACACTGACACCCATTAACAAAGACATACACTGACACCAAGTCACAAAGACATACACTGATACCCAGTAACACAGACACACACTTACACCAAGTAACACAGACATACACTGACACCAAGTAACAAAGACATACACTGATACCCAGTAACACAGACACACACTTACACCAAGTAACAAAGACAGACACTGATACCCAGTAACACAGACACACACTTACACCAAGGAACAAAGACGTACAATGACACCCAGTAACAAAGACACACACTGACACCCAGTAACAAAGACACACACTCACACCAAGTAACACAGACATACACTGACACCAAGTAACAAAGACATACACTGATACCCAGTAACACAGGCACACACTGGGAGGGGCGGGGGGGGGGGGGGTGGAGGCACATCGGCGCTGTGGTGAGCACCGCAGCCTCACAGCTCCAGGGACCCGTGTTCGATTCTGGGTAATGCCTGTGCGGAGTTTGCAAGTTCTCCCTGTGTCTGCCTGGGTTTCCTCCGGGTGCTCCGGTTCCCTCCCACATGCCAAAGACTTGAAGGTTGATAGGTTAATTGGCCATCATAAATTGCCCCTCGTATAGGTAGGTGGGAGGGAAATATATCGGGACAGGTGGGGATGTGATAGGAATACGGGATTAGTGTAGGATGAGTATAAATGGGTGGTTGATGGTCGGCACAGACTCGGTGGGCCGAAGGGCCTGTTTAAGTGCTGTTTCTCTAAACTAAACTAAATACTGACACCTAGTGTCACTGACACCCAGTAACACAAACAAACACACACTGACACCCAGTAACACAGAGAAACATTGATACACAGTAACAAAGACATACACTGACACGAAGTAACACAGACACACACTGACACCCACTAACAAAGACATACACTGATACCAAGTCACAAAGACATACACTGATACCCAGTAACACAGACAAACACTTACACCAAGTAACAAAGACATACACTGACACCAAGTAACAAAGACATACACTTACACCAAGTAACACAGACATACACTGACACCCAGCAACAAAGACATACACTGATAGCCAGTAACACAGACACACACTTACAGCAAGTAACAAAGACATACACTGACACCAAGTCACAAAGACACACACTGACACCCAGTAACAAAGACATAAACTGACACCAAGTCACAAAGACATACACTGATACCCAGTAACACTGACACACACTTACACCAATTAACACAGACATACACTGACACCAAGTAACAAAGACATACACTGATACCCAGTAACACAGACACACAATTACACCAAGTCACAAAACAATACACTGATACCCAGTAACACAAACACACACTTACACCAAGTAACACAGACATACACTGACACCAAGTAACAAAGACATACACTGATACCCCGTAACACAGACACACACTTACACCAAGTCACAAAAAAATACAATGATACCCAGTAACACAGACACACACTTACACCAAGTAACACAGACATACACTGACAGCAAGTAACAAAGACATACATTGATACCCAGTAACACAGACACACACTTAAACCAAGTAACAAAGACATACAGTGATACCCAGTAACACAGACACACACTTACACCAAGTAACAAAGACAGATACTGATACCCAGTAACACAGACACACACATGCACCAAGTAACAAAAACATACACTGACACCCAGTAACAAAGACATAGACTGACACCAGGTAACACAGACACACACTGACACCCAGTAACAAAGACATACACTGACACCAAGTCACAAAGACGTACACTGATACCAAGTCACAAAGACATACACTGATACCCAGTAACACAGACACACACTGACACCAAGTAACAAAGACAGACAATGACACCAAGTAACAAAGACATACACTTACACCAAGTATTTTGACATACACAGACACCAAGTAACAAAGACATACACTGATACCCAGTAACAAAGACACACACTTACACCAAGTAACAAAGACATACACTGACACCAAGTCACAAAGACACACACTGACACCCAGTAACAAAGACATGCACTGATACCCAGTAACACAGACACACACTTACACCATGTAACACAGACATACACTGACACCCAGTAACACAGACACACACTTACACCAAGTAACAAAGACATACACTGACACCCAGTAACAAAGACATACACTGACACCCAGTAACGCAGACACACACGCACACCAAGTAACAAAGACACAGACTTACACCAAGTAACACAGACATACACTGACACCAAGTAACAAAGACATACACTGATTCCCAGTAACACAGGCACACACTGGGGGTGGGGGGGGCACATTGGCACAGTGGTTAGAAACGCAGCCTCACAGCTCCAGGGACCCGGGAACGATTCTGGGTACTGCCTTTGCGGAGTTTGCAAGTTCTCCCTGTGTCTACGTGGGTTTCCTCCGGGTGCTCCGGTTTCCTCCCACATGCCAAAGACTTGCAGGTTGATAGGTTAATTGGCCATCATAAATTGCCATTAGTATAGGTAGGTGGTCGGGAAATATATAGGGACAGGTGGGGATGTGATAGGAATACGGGATTAGTGTAGGATTAGTATAAATGGGTGGTTGATGGTCGGTACAGACTCGGTGGGCCGAAGGGCCTGCTAAAGTGCTGTATCTCTAAACTAAACTAAATACTGACACCTAGTGTCACTGACACCCAGTGACACAAACAAACACACTCTGACACCCAGCATCACAGAGAAACACTGACACACAGTAACAAAGACATACACTGACACCAAGTAACACAGACACACACTGACACCCAGTAACAAAGACATACACTGATACCAAGTCACAAAGACATACACTGACACCAAGTAACAAAGACGTACCCTGCTACACAGTAACACAGACACACACTTACACCAAGTAACAAAGACATACACTTACACTTAGTAACAAAGACTTACACTGACACCAAGTAACAAAGACGTACACTGCTACCCAGTAACACAGACACACACTTACACCAAGTAACAAAGACATACACTGACATCAAGGAACAAAGACACACACTTACACCAAGTAAAACAGACAGACAATGACACCAAGTAACAAAGACATACACTGATACTCAGTAACACAGACACACACTGACACCAAGTAACAAAGACATACACTGACACCAAGTCACAAAGACACACACTGACACCGAGTAACACAGACACACACTTACACCAAGTAACAAAGACATACACTGACACCAAGTAACAAAGACACACACTTACACCAAGTAACACAGACATACACTGACACCCAGTAACAAATACATACACTGATACCCAGTAAGAAAGACACACACTTACACCAAGTAACAAAGACATGCACTGACGCCAAGTCAAAAAGACACACACTGACACCCAGTAACAAAGACATACACTCACACCAAGTCACAAAGACATACACTGATACCCAGTAACACAGACACACACTTACACTAAGTAACAAAGACAGACACTGATACCCAGTAACACAGACACACACATACACCAAGTAACAAAGACATACACTGACACCCAGAAACAAAGACATACACTGACACCCAGTAACACAGACACACACGGACACCAAGTAACAAAGACATACACTGACACCAAATAACAAGACACCCACTTACACCAAGTAACACAGACATACACTGACACCAAGTAACAAAGACACACACTTACACCAAGTAACAAAGACGTACACTGATACCCAGTAACACAGGCACACACTGTGGCGTGGGGGTGGGACGCACATTGGCGCAGTGGTTAGCACCGCAGCCTCACAGCTCCCGGGACCCGGGTTCTATTCTGGGTACTGCCTGTGCGGAGTTTGCAAGTTCTCCCTGTGACTGCGTGGGTTTCCTCCGGGAGCTCCGGTTTCCTCCCACATGCCAAAGACTTGCCGGTTGATTGGTTAATTGGCCATCATAAATTGCCCCTAGTATAGGTAGGTGGTAGGGAAATATATAGGTACAGGTGGGGATGTGATAGGAATACGGGATTAGTGTAGGATTAGTATAAATGGGTGGCTGATGGTCGGCACAGACTCGGTGGGCCGAAGGGCCTGTTTAAGTGCTGTATCTCGAAACTAAACTAAATACTGACACCCAGTGTCACTGACACCCAGTAACACAAACAAACACGCACTGACACCCAGTAACACAGACACCCACTGACACCCAGTAACAAAGGCATACACTGATACCAAGTCACAAAGACATACACTGATCCCCAGTATCACAGCCACACACTTACACCAAGTAACAAAGACATACACTGACATCAAGTAACAAAGGCACACACTTACACCAAGTAACACAGACATACACTGACACCAAGTAACAAAGACATACACTGATACCCAATAACACAGACACACACTTACACCAAGTAACAAAGACATACACTGAAACCAAGTCACAAAGACACACACTGACACCCAGTAACAAACACATACACTGACACCAAGTCACAAAGACATACACTGATACCCAGTAACACAGACACACACTTACACCAAGTAACACAGACATACACTGACACCAAATCACAAAGACACACACTGACACCCAGTAACAAAGACATACACTGACACCAAGTCACAAAGACATACACTGATACCCAGTAACACAGACACAAAACTTACACCAAGTAACACAGACAGACACTGATACCCAGTAACACAGACACACACGGACACCAAGTTACAAAGACGTACAATGACACCCATTAACAAAGACACACACTGACACCCAGTAACAAAGACACACACTTACACCAAGTAACACAGACATACACTGATACCAAGTAACAAAGACATACACTGACACGAAGTAACACAGACACACACTGACACCCAGTAACAAAGACATACACTGATACCAAGTCACAAAGACATACACTGATACCCAGTAACACAGACACACACTTACACCAATTAACACAGACACACACTTACACCAAGTAACACAGACATACACTGACACCAAGTTAGAAAGACATACACTGATACTCAGTAACACAGGCACACACTAGGGGGGCGGGGGGGGGCACATCGGCGCTGTGGTTAGCACCGCAGCCTCACAGCTCCAGGGACCCGGGTTCGATTCTGGGTACTGCCTGTGCGGAGTTTGCAAGTTCTCCCTGTGTCTGCCTGGGTTTCCTCCGGGTGCTATGGTTCCCTCCCACATGCCAAAGACTTGAAGGTTGATAGGTTAATTGGCCATCATAAATTGCCCCTCGTATAGGTAGGTGGGAGGGAAATATATAGGGACAGGTGGGGATGTGATAGGAATACGGGATTAGTGCAGGATTAGTATAAATGGGTGGTTGATGGTAGGCACAGACTCGGTGGGCCGAAGGGCCTGTTTAAGTGCTGTATCTCTAAACTAAACTAAATACTGACACCTAGTGTCACTGACACCCAGTAACACAAACAAATACACACTGACACCCAGTAACACAGAGAAACAATGAAACACAGTAACAAAGACATACACTGACACGATGTAACACAGACACACACTGACACCCAGTAACAAAGACATACACTGATACCAAGTCACAAAGACATACACTGATACCCAGTAACACAGACACACACTTACACCAAGTAACAAATACATACACTGACACCAAGTAACAAAGACATACACTTACACCAAGTAACACAGACATACACTGACACCCAGCAACAAAGACATACACTGATACCCAGTAACACAGACACACAATTACAGCAAGTAACAAAGACATACACTGAGACCAAGTCACAAAGAGACATACTGACACCCAGTAACAAAGACATACACTGACACCAAGTCACAAAGACATACACTGATACCCAGTAACACAGACACACACTTACACCAAGTCACAAAACAATACACTGATACCCAGTAACACAAACACACACTTACACCAAGTAACACAGACATACACTGACACCAAGTAACAAAGACATACACTGATACCCAATAACACAGACACACACTTACACCAAGTAACAAAGACATACACTGATACCCAGTAACACAGACACACACTTACACCAAGTAACAAAGACAGACACTGATAACCAGTAACACAGACACACACATACACCAAGTAACAAATACATACACTGCACCCAGTAACAAAGACATACACTGACACCCAGTAACACAGACATACACGGACACCGAGTAGCAAAGACACACACTTACACCAAGTAACACAGACACACACTGACACCCAGTAACACAGACACACACTTACACCAAGTAACACAGACATACACTGACACCAAGTAACAAAGACATACACTGATACCCAGTAACACAGACACACACTTACACCAAGTATCAAAGACAGACACTGCTACCCAGTAACACAGACACACACGGACACCAAGTAACAAAGACACACACTTACACCAAGTAACACAGACACACACTGACACCCAGTAACACAATCAAACACACAGACACCAAGTAACACAGACATACACTGACACCAAGTAACAAAGACATACACTGATACCCAGTAACACAGGCACACACTTACACCAAGTAACACAGACATACACTGACACCCAGTAACAAAGACAGACACTGACACCAAGTCACAAAGACACACACTGACACCCAGTAACAAAGACATACACTGACACCAAGTAACAAAGACAGACACTGATACCGAGTAACACAGACACACACATGCACCAAGTAACAAAGACATACACTGACACCCAGTAACAAAGACATACACTGAAACCCAGTAACACTGACACACACGGACACCAAGTAACAAAGACACACACTTACACCAAGTAACACAGACACCCAGTAACACAGATACACACTTGCACCAAGTAACACAGACATACACTGACACCAAGTAACAAAGACATACACTGATACCCAGTCACACAGACCCACACTTACACCAAGTAACAAAGACAGACACTGCTACACAGTAACACAGACACACACGTACACCAAGTAACACAGACATACACTGACACCAAGAAACAAAGACATACACTGATACCCAGTAACACAGACACACACTTACACCAAGTAACAAAGACATACACTGACACCAAGGAACAAAGACATACACTTACAACAAGTAACAAAGACAGACAATTACACCAAGTAACAAAGACATACACTTACACCAAGTCTTTTGACATGCACTGACAACAAGTAGCAAAGACATACACTGATACCCAGTTACACAGACACACACTTACACCAAGTAACAAAGACATACACTGACACCAAGTCACAAAGAGACACACTGACACCCAGTAACAAAGACATACACTGACACCAAGTCACAAAGACATACACTGATACCCAGTAACACAGACACACACTTACACCAAGTAACACAGACATACACTGACACCAAGTTACAAAGGCATACACTGATACCCAGTAACGCAGACACACACTTACACCCAGTAACACAGACAAACACTTACACCAAGTAACACAGACATACACTGACACCAAGTAACATAGACATACACTGATACCAAGTGACAAACACACACACTGACACGAAGTAACAAAGACATACACTGATACCCAGTAACACAGACACACACGGACACCAAATAACAAAGACACACACTTACACCAAGCAACACAGTCACACACTGACACCCAGTAACACAAACACACACACTGACACCCAGTAACACAGACACACACTGACACCAAGTAACAAAGACATACACTGACACCCAGTAACACAGACACAGACTGGGAGGCACAGTGGCGCATTGGTTAGCACTGCAGCCTCACAGCTCCAGGGACCCGATTTCGATTCTGGGTACTGCCTGTGCGGAGTTTGCAAGTTCTCCCTGTGTCTGCGTGTGTTTCCTCCGGGTGCTCTGGTTTCCTCCCACATGAGAAAGATTTGCAGGTTGATAGGTTAATTGGCCAAAATAAATTGCCCCTAGTATAGGTAGGTGGTAAAGAAATATATATGGACCGGTGGGGATGTTATTGGAATATGGGATTCGTGTAGGATTAGTATAAATGGGTGGTTGATGGTCGGCACAGGCTTGGTGGGCCGAAGGGCCTGTTTCAGTGCTGTATCTCTAAACTAAACTAAATACTGACACCTAGTGTCACAGACACACACTGACACCAAGTAACAAAGACATACACTTACACCAAGTAACAAAGACACACACTTACACCAAGTCACACAGACATACACTGACACCAATTAACAAAGACATACACTGACACCAAGTAACAAATACATACACTTACACCAAGTAACAAAGACAGACAATTACACCAAGTAACAAAGACATACACTTACACCAAGTAACAAAGACATACACTTACACCAAGTCTTTTGACATGCACTGACAACAAGTAGCAAAGACACACACTGATACCCAGTTACACAGACACACACTTACACCAAGTAACAAAGACATACACTGATACCAAGTCACAAAGAGACACACTGACACCCAGTAACAAAGACATACACTGACACCAAGTCACAAAGACATACACTGATACCCAGTAACACAGACACACACTTACACCAAGTAACACAGACATACACTGACACCAAGTTACAAAGGCATACACTGATACCCAGTAACGCAGACACACACTTACACCCAGTAACACAGACAAACACTTACACCAAGTAACACAGACATACACTGACACCAAGTAACATAGACATACACTGATACCAAGTGACAAACACACACACTGACACGAAGTAACAAAGACATACACTGATACCCAGTAACACAGACACACACGGACACCAAATAACAAAGACACACACTTACACCAAGCAACACAGTCACACACTGACACCCAGTAACACAAACACACACACTGACACCCAGTAACACAGACACACACTGACACCAAGTAACAAAGACATACACTGACACCCAGTAACACAGACACACACTGGGAGGCACAGTGGCGCATTGGTTAGCACTGCAGCCTCACAGCTCCAGGGACCCGATTTCGATTCTGGGTACTGCCTGTGCGGAGTTTGCAAGTTCTCCCTGTGTCTGCGTGTGTTTCCTCCGGGTGCTCTGGTTTCCTCCCACATGAGAAAGATTTGCAGGTTGATAGGTTAATTGGCCAAAATAAATTGCCCCTAGTATAGGTAGTTGGTAAAGAAATATATATGGACCGGTGGGGATGTTATTGGAATATGGGATTCGTGTAGGATTAGTATAAATGGGTGGTTGATGGTCGGCACAGGCTTGGTGGGCCGAAGGGCCTGTTTCAGTGCTGTATCTCTAAACTAAACTAAATACTGACACCTAGTGTCACAGACACACACTGACACCAAGTAACAAAGACATACACTTACACCAAGTAACAAAGACACACACTTACACCAAGTCACACAGACATACACTGACACCAATTAACAAAGACATACACTGACACCAAGTAACAAATACATACACTTACACCAAGTAACAAAGACAGACAATTACACCAAGTAACAAAGACATACACTTACACCAAGTAACAAAGACATACACTGACACCAACTAAAAAGACATACACTGATACCCAGTAACACAGACACACACTTACACCAAGTAACAAAGACATACACTGACACCAAGTCACAAAGACACACACTGAAACCCAGTAACAAAGACATACACTGACACCAAGTCACAAAGACATACACTGATAACCAGATACACAGGCACACACTTACACCAAGTAACACAGACATACACTGACAACAAGTAACAAAGACATACACTGATACCCAGTAACACAGACACACACTTACACCCAGTAACACAGACACACACTGACACCCAGTAACACAGACACACACTTGCACCAAGTAACACAGACATACACTGACACCAAGTAACAAAGACATACACTGATACCAAGTCACAAAGACACACACTGACACCAAGTAACAAAGACATACACTGACACCCAGTTACACAGACACACACGGACACCAAGTAACAAAGACACACAGTTACACCAAGTAACACAGACATACACTGACACCCAGTAACACAAACAAACACACTGACACCCAGTAACACAGACACACACTGACACCAAGTAACAAAGACATACACTGACACCCAGTAACACAGACACACACTGGGAGGCACAGTGGCGCAGTGGTTAGCACTGCAGCCTCACAGCTCCAGGGACCCGGGTTCGATTCTGGGTACTGCCTGTGCGGAGTTTGCAAGTTCTCCCTGTGTCTGCGAGGGTTTCCTCCCACATGCCAAAGACTTGCAGGTTGATAGGTTAACTGGCCATTATAAATTGCCCCTCGTATAGGTAGGTGGTAAAGAAATATATAGGGACCGGTGGGGATGTTATTGGAATATGGGATTCGTGTAGGATTAGTATAAATGGGTGGTTGATGGTCGACACAGACTCGGTTGCCGAAGGGCCTGTTTCAGTGCTGTATCTCTAAACTAAACTAAATACTGACACCTAGTGTCACAGACACACACTGACACCAAGTAACAAAGACATACACTTACACCAAGTAACAAAGACACACACTTACACCAAGTAACACAGACATACACTGACACCAAGTAACAAAGACATACACTGACACCAAGTCACAAATACATACACTTACACCAAATAACAAAGGCATAAACTTACACCAAGTAACAAAGACATACACTGACACCAAGTCACAAAGACACACACTGACACCCAGTAACACAGACACACACCTCCACCAAGTAACACAGACATACACTGACACCAAGTAACAAAGACATACACTGACACCAAGTAACAAAGACATACACTTACACCAAGTAACAAAGTCAGACAATTACACCAAGTAACAAAGACATACACTTACACCAAGTATTTTGACATACACTGACACCAAGTAACAAAGACATACACTGATACCCAGTAACAAAGGCACACACTTACACCCAGTAACGCACACACTCACTGACACCAAGTAACAAAGACATTCACTGACACCCAGGAACACAGACACACACTGACAACAAGTAACAAAGACACACACTTACACCAAGTAAAAAGACATACACTGACACCAGATAACCAAGACACACACTTACTCCAAGTAACAAAGACATACACTTACACGAAGTAACAAAGACATACACTGACACCCAGTAACACAGACACACACGAACACCAAGTAACAAAGACACACACTTACACCAAGTCACACAGACACACACTGTCACCCAGTAACACAAACAAACACACTGACACCCTGTAACACAGACACACACTGACACCAAGCAACAAAGACATACAGTGTCATCCAGTAACAAAGACATCCACTGACACCAAGTCACAAACACATACAATGACACCAAGTAACAAAGACATCCACTTACACCAAGTAACAAAGACATACACTGACACCCAGTAACACAGACACACATTGGGCGGCACAGTTGCGCAGTGGTTAGCACTGCAGCCTCACAGCTCCAGGGTCCCTGGGTCGATTCTGGGTACTGCCTGTGCGGAGTTTGCAAGTTCTCCCTGTGTCAGCGTGGGTTTCCCCCGGGTGCTCCGGTTTCCTCCCACATGCCAAAGACTTGCAGGTTGATATGTTAATTGGCCATTATAAATTGCCCCTAGTATAGATAGGTGGTAAAGAAATATATTGGGACCGGTGGGGATGTTATTGGAATATGGCATTCGTATAGGATTAGTATTAATGGGTGGCTGATGGTCGGCACAGACTCGGTGGGCCGAAGGGCCTGTTTCAGTGCTGTATCTCTAACCTAAACTATATACTGACACCTAGTGTCACAGACACACACTGACACCCAGTAACAAAGACATACACTTACACCAAGTAACAAAGACAGACAATTACACCAAGTAACAAAGACATACACTTACACCAAGTAACAAACACATACGCTGATACCCAGTAACACAGACACACATTTACATCAAGTAACAAAGACAGACACTTACACCAAGTAACAAAGACATACACTGACACCAAGTAACAAAGACATACAATTGCACCAAGTAACAAAGACAGACAATTACACCAAGTAACACAGACATACACTGACACCAAGTAACACAGACATACACTGACACCAAGTAACAAAGACATTCACTGATACCCAGTAACACAGACACACACTTACACCCAGTAACACAGACACACACTGACACCCAGTAACACAGACAAACACTTACACCAAGTAACACAGACATACACTGATACCAAATAACAAAGACATACACTGATACCAAGTGGCAAAGACACACACTGACACCAAGTAACAAAGACATACACTGATACCCAGTAACACAGACACACACGGACACCAAGTAACAAAGACATACACTGACACCAAGTAACAAAGACGGACAATTACACCAAGTAACAAAGACATACACTTACACCAAGTAACAAAGACATACACTGACACCAAGTAACAAAGACATACACTGATACCCAGTAACACAGACACACACTTACACCAAGTAACAAAGACATACACTGACACCAAGTCACAAAGACACACACTGAAACCCAGTAACAAAGACATACACTGACACCAAGTCATAAAGACATACACTGATACCCAGATACACAGACACACACTTACACCAAGTAACACAGACATACACTGACAACAAGTAACAAAGACATACACTGATACCCAGTAACACAGACACACACTTACACCCAGTAACACAGACACACACTGACACCCTGTAACACAGACACACACTTACACCAAGTAACACAGACATTCACTGACACCAAGTAACAAAGACATTCACTGATACCAAGTCACAAAGACACACACTGACACCAAGTAACAAAGACATACACTGACACCCAGTAACACAGACACACACGGATACCAAGTAACAAAGACACACAGTTGCAGCAAGTAACACAGACATACACTGACACCCAGTAACACAAACAAACAAACTGACACCCAGTAACACAGACACACACTGATACCAAATAACACAGACATACACTGACACCCAGTAACACAAACAAACACACTGACACCCAGTAACACAGACACACACTGACACCAAGTAACAAAGACATACACTGACACCCAGTAACACAGACACACACTGGGAGGCACAGTGGCGCAGTGGTTAGCACTGCAGCCTCACAGCTCCAGGGACCCGGATTCGATTCTGGCTACTGCCTGTGCGGAGTTTGCAAGTTCTCCCTGTGTCTGCGAGGGTTTCCTCCGGGTGCTCTGGTTTCCTCCCACATACCAAAGACTTGCAGGTTGATAGGTTAATTGGCCATTATAAATTGCCCCTAGTATAGGTAGGTGGTAAAGAAATATATAGGGACCGGTGGGGATGTTATTGGAATATGGGATTCGTGTAGGATTAGTATAAATGGGTGGTTGATGGTCGGCACAGACTCGGTGGGCCGAAGGGCCTGTTTCAGTGCTGTATCTCTAAACTCAACTAAATACTGACACCTAGTGTCACAGACACACACTGACACCAAGTAACAAAGACATACACTGACACCAATTAACAAAGACACACACTTACACCAAGTAACACAGACATACACTGACACCAAGTAACAAATACATACACTTACACCAAGTAACAAAGACAGACAATTACACCAAGTAACAAAGACAAACACTGACATCAAGGCACAAAGACACACACTTACACCAAGTAACAAAGACAGACACTTTCACCAAGTAACAAAGACATACACTGACACCAAGTAACAAAGACACACACTTACACCAAGTAACAATGACAGACAATTACACCAAGTAATAAAGACATACACTGACACCAAGTCACAAAGACACACACTGAAACCCAGTAACAAAGACATACAATGTCACAAAGACATACACTGATACCCAGATACACAGACACACACTTACACCCAGTAACACAGACATACACTGACACAAAGTAACACCGACATACACTGACACCAAGTAACACCGACATACACTGACACCAAGTAACAAAGACATACACTGATACTAAGTCACAAAGACACACACTGACACAAAGTAACAAAGACATACACTGACACCCAGTAACACAGACACACACGGACACCAAGTAACAAAGACACACAGTTACACCAAGTAACACAGACATACACTGACACCCAGTAACACAAACAAACTCACTGACACCCAGTAACACAGACACACACTGACACCAAGTAACAAAGACATACACTGACACCCAGTAACACAGACACACACTGGGAGGCACAGTGGCGCAGAGTTTAGCACTGCAGCCTCACAGCTCCAGGGACCCGGGTTCGATTCAGGGTACTGCCTGTGCGGAGTTTGCAAGTTCTCCCTGTGTCTGCGAGGGTTTCCTCCGGGTGCTCCGGTTTCCTTCCACATGCCGAAGACTTGCAGGTTGATAGGTTAATTGGCCATTATAAATTGCCCCTAGTATAGGTAGGTGGTAAAAAATATATAGGGACCGGTGCGGATGTTATTGGAATATGGGATTCGTGTAGGATTAGTATAAATGGGTGGTTGATGGTCGGCACAGACTCGGTGGGCCGAAGGGCCTGTTTCAGTGCTGTATCACTAAACTAAACTAAATACTGACACCTAGTGTCACAGACACGCAATGACACCAAGTAACAAAGACATACACTTACACCAATTAACAAAGACACACACTTGCACCAAGTAACATAGACATACACTGACACCAAGTAACAAATACATACACTTACACCAAGTAACAAAGACAAACACTGACACCAAGTCACAAAGACACACACTTACACCACGTAACAAAGACAGACACTTACACCAAGTAACAAAGACATACACTGACACCAAGTAACAAAGACATACACTTACACCAAGTAACAAATACATACACTTACACCAAGTAACACAGTCACACACTGACACCCAGTAACACAAACAAACACACTGACACCCAGTAACACAGACACACACTGACACCAAGTAACAAAGACATACACTTACACCAACTAACAAAGACACACACTTACACCAAGTAACACAGACATACACTCACTCCAAGTAACAAAGACATACACTGACACCAAGTCACAAATACATACACTTACACCAAATAACAAAGACAGACAATTGCACCAAGTAACAAAGGCATAAACTTACACCAAGTAACAAAGACATACACTGACACCAAGTCACAAAGACACACACTGACACCCAGTAACACAGACACACACCTCCACCAAGTAACACAGACATACACTGACACCAAGTAACAAAGACATACACTGACACCAAGTAACAAAGACATACACTTACACCAAGTAACAAAGTCAGACAATTACACCAAGTAACAAAGACATACACTTACACCAAGTATTTTGACATACACTGACACCAAGTAACAAAGACATACACTGATACCCAGTAACAAAGGCACACACTTACACCCAGTGACGCAACCACTCACTGACACCAAGTAACAAAGACAGACAATTACACCAAGTAACACAGACATACACTGACACCAAGTAACACAGACATACACTGACACCAAGTAACAAAGACATTCACTGATACCCAGTAACACAGACACACACTTACACCCGGTAACACAGACACACACTGACACCCAGTAACACAGACACACACTTACACCAAGTAACAAAGACAGACAATTACACCAAGTAACAAAGACATACACTTACACCAAGTAACAAAGAAATACACTGACACCAAGTAGCAAAGACATACACTGATACCCAGTAACACAGACACACACTTACACCAAGTAACAAAGACATACACTGACACCAAGTCACAAAGACATACACTGATACCCAGATACACAGAAACACACTTAAACCAAGTAACACAGACATACACTGACAACAAGTAACAAAGACATACACTGATACCCAGTAACACAGACACACACTTACACCCAGTAACACAGACACACACTTACACCAAGTAACACAGACATACACTGACACCAAGTAACAAAGACATACACTGATGCCAAGTCACAAAGACACACACTGACACCAAGTAACAAAGACATACACTGACACCCAGTAACACAGACACACACGGACACCAAGTAACAAAGACACACAGTTACACCAAGTAACACAGACATACACTGACACCCAGTAACACAAACAAACACACTGACACCCAATAACACAGACACACACTGACACCAAGTAACAAAGACATACACTGACACCCAGTAACACAGACACACACTGGGAGGCACAGTGGCGCAGTGGTTAGCACTGCAGCCTCACAGCTCCAGAGACCCGGGTTCGATGCTGGGTACTGCCTGTGCGGAGTTTGCAAGTTCTCCCTGTGTCTGCGAGGGTTTCCTACCACATGCCAAAGACTTGCAGGTTGATAGGTTAATTGGCCATTATAAATTGCCCCTAGTATAGGTAGGTGGTAAAGAAATATATAGGGACCGGTGGGGATGTTATTGGAATATGGGATTCGTGTAGGATTAGTATAAATGGGTGGTTGATGGTCGGCACAGACTCGGTGGGCCGAAGGGCCTGTTTCAGTGCTGTATCTCTAAATTAAACTAAATACTGACACCTAGTGTCACAGACACACACTGACACCAAGTAACAAAGACATACACTTACACCAATTAACAAAGACACACACTTACACCAAGTAACAAAGACAGACAATTACACCAAGTAACAAAGACAAACACTGACATCAAGTCACAAAGACACACACTTACACCAAGTAACAAAGACAGACACTTTCACCAAGTAACAAAGACATACACTGACACCAAGTAACAAAGACACACACTTACACCAAGTAACAATGACAGACAATTACACCAAGTAATAAAGACATACACTGACACCAAGTCACAAAGACACACACTGAAACCCAGTAACAAAGACATACAATGTCACAAAGACATACACTGAAACCCAGATGCACAGACACACACTTACACCAAGTAACACAGACATACACTGACACCAAGTAACAAAGACATACACTGATACCCAGTAACACAGACACACACTGACACCCAGTAACACAGACACACACTTACACCAAGTAACACCGACATACACTGACACCAAGTAACAAAGACATACACTGATACCAAGTCACAAAGACACACACTGACACCAAGTAACAAAGACATACACTGACACCCAGTAACACAGACACACACGGACACCAAGTAACAAAGACACACAGTTACACCAAGTAACACAGACATACACTGACACCCAGTAACACAAACAAACACACTGACACCCAGTAACACAGACACACACTGACACCAAGTAACAAAGACATACACTGACACCCAGTAACACAGACACACACTGGGAGGCACAGTGGCGCAGTGGTTAGCACTGCAGCCTCACAGCTCCAGGGACCCGGGTTCGATTCTGGGTACTGCCTGTGCGGAGTTTGCAAGTTCTCCCTGTGTCCGCAAGGGTTTCCTCCGGGTGCTCCGGTTTGCTTCCACATGCCAAAGACTTGCAGGTTGATAGGTTAATTGGCCATTATAAATTGCCCCTAGTATAGGTAGGTGGTAAAAAATATATAGGGACCGGTGCGGATGTTATTGGAATATGGGATTCGTGTAGGATTAGTATAAATGGGTGGTTGATGGTCGGCACAGACTCGGTGGGCCGAAGCACCTGTTTCAGTGCTGTATCACTAAACTAAACTAAATACTGACACCTAGTGTCACAGACACGCACTGACACCAAGTAACCAAGACATACACTTACACCAATTAACAAAGACACACACTTGCACCAAGTAACATAGACATACACTGACACCAAGTAACAAAGACAAACACTGACACCAAGTCACAAAGACACACACTTACACCAAGTAACAAAGACACACACTTACACCAAGTAACACAGACATACACTCACTCCAAGTAACAAAGACATACACTGACACCAAGTCACAAATACATACACTTACACCAAATAACAAAGACAGACAATTGCACCAAGTAACAAAGGCATAAACTTACACCAAGTAACAAAGACATACACTGACACCAAGTCACAAAGACACACACTGACACCCAGTAACACAGACACACACCTCCACCAAGTAACACAGACATACACTGACAGCAAGTAACAAAGACATACATTGACACCAAGTAACAAAGACATACACTTACACCAAGTAACAAAGTCAGACAATTACACCAAGTAACAAAGACATACACTTACACCAAGTATTTTGACATTCACTGACACCAAGTAACAAAGACATACACTGATACCCAGTAACAAAGGCACACACTTACACCCAGTGACGCACACACTCACTGACACCAAGTAACAAAGACATTCACTGACACCCAGGAACACAGACACACACTGACACCATGTAACAAAGACAAACACTTACACCAAGGAAAAAGACATACACTGACATCAGGTAACCAAGACACACACTTACTCCAAGTAACAAAGACATACACTTACACCAATAAACAAAGACATACACTGACACCCAGTAACACAGACACACACGGACACCAAGTAACAAAGACACACAATTACACCAAGTCACACAGACACACACTGCACCCAGTAACACAAACAAACACACTGACACCCTGTAACACAGACACACACTGACACCAAGCAACAAAGACATACAGTGTCATCCAGTAACAAAGACATCCACTGACACCAAGTCACAAACACATACAATGACACCAAGTAACAAATACATACACTTACACCAAGTAACAAAGACAGACAATTACACCAAGTAACAAAGACATACACTTACACCAAGTAACAAACACATACGCTGATACCCAGTAACAGAGAGACACATTTACATCAAGTAACAAAGACAGACACTTACACCAAGTAACAAAGACATAAACTGACACCAAGTAACAAAGACATACAATTGCACCAAGTAACAAAGACAAACAATTACACCAAGTAACACAGACATACACTGACACCAAGTAACACAGACATACACTGACACCAAGTAACAAAGACATTCACTGATACCCAGTAACACAGACACACACTTACACCCGGTAACACAGACACACACTGACACCCAGTAACACAGACACACACTTACACCAAGTAACAAAGACAGACAATTACACCAAGTAACAAAGACATACACTTACACCAAGTAACAAAGACATACACTGACACCAAGTAGCAAAGACATACACTGATACCCAGTAACACAGACACACACTTACACCAAGTAACAAAGACATACACTGACACCAAGTCACAAAGACACACACTGAAACCCAGTAACAAAGACATACACTGACACCAAGTCACAAAGACATACACTGATACCCAGATACACAGAAACACACTTAAACCAAGTAACACAGACATACACTGACAACAAGTAACAAAGACATACACTGATACCCAGTAACACAGACACACACTTACACCCAGTAACACAGACACACACTTACACCAAGTAACACAGACATACACTGACACCAAGTAACAAAGACATACACTGATGCCAAGTCACAAAGACACACACTGACACCAAGTAACAAAGCCATACACTGACACCCAGTAACACAGACACACACGGACACCAAGTAACAAAGACACACAGTTACACCAAGTAACACAGACATACACTGACACCCAGTAACACAAACAAACACACTGACACCCAATAACACAGACACACACTGACACCAAGTAACAAAGACATACACTGACACCCAGTAACACAGACACACACTGGGAGGCACAGTGGCGCAGTGGTTAGCACTGCAGCCTCACAGCTCCAGGGACCCGGGTTCGATGCTGGGTACTGCCTGTGCGGAGTTTGCATTTTCTCCCTGTGTCTGCGAGGGTTTCCTACCACATGCCAAAGACTTGCAGGTTGATAGGTTAATTGGCCATTATAAATTGCCCCTAGTATAGGTAGGTGGTAAAGAAATATATAGGAAAAGGTGGGGATGTTATTGGAATATGGGATTCGTGTAGGATTAGTATAAATGGGTGGTTGATGGTCGGCACAGACTCGGTGGACCGAAGGGCCTGTTTCAGTGCTGTATCTCTAAACTAAACTAAATACTGACACCTAGTGTCACAGACACACACTGACACCAAGTAACAAAGACATACACTTACACCAAGTAACACAGACATACACTGACACCAAGTAACAAATACATACACTTACACGAAGTAACAAAGACAGACAATTACACCAAGTAACAAAGACAAACACTGACACCAAGTCACAAAGACACACACTTACACCAAGTATCAAAGACATACACTGACACCAAGTAACAAAGACATACACTTACACCAAGTAACAATGACAGACAATTACACCAAGTAATAAAGACATACACTGACACCAAGTCACAAAGACACACACTGAAACCCAGTAACAAAGACATACAATGTCACAAAGACATACACTGATACCCAGATACACAGACAGACACTGACACCAAGTAACACAGACATACACTGACACCAAGTAACAAAGACATACACTGATACCCAGTAACACAGACACACACTGACACCCAGTAACACAGACACACACTTACACCAAGTAACACCGACATACACTGACACCAAGTAACAAAGACATACATTGATACCAAGTCACAAAGACACACACTGACACCAAGTAACAAAGACATACACTGACACCCAGTAACACAGACACACACTTACACCAAGTAACACAGAGACACACTGACACCCAGTTACACAAACAAACACACTGACACCAAGTAACACAGACATCCACTGACACCATGTAACAAAGACATACACTGATACCCAGTAACACAGGCACACGCTGGGGGGGCCGGGGCGGAGCACATTGGCGCAGTGGTTAGCACCGCAGCCTCACGTCTCCAGGGACCCGGGTTCGATTCTGGGTACTGCCTGTGCAGAGTTTGCAAGTTCTCCCTGTGTCTGCGTGGGTTTCCTCCGCGTGCTCCGGTTTCCTCCCACATGCCAAAGACTTGCAGGTTGATTGGTTAATTGGCCATCATAAATTACCCCTAGTATAGGTAGGAGGTAGGGAAATATATAGGGACAGGTGGGGATGTGATAGGTATACGGGATTAGTGTAGGATTAGTATAAATGGGTGGTTGATGGTCGGCACTGACTCGGTGGGCCGAACGGCCTGTTTAAGTGCTGGATCTCTAAGCTAAACTAAATACTGACTCCTAGTGTCACTGACACCCAGTAACACAAACAAACACACACTGACACCCAGTAACACAGAGAAAAACTAATACACAGTAACAAAGAAATACACTGACACCAAGTAAAACAGACACACACTGACACCCAGCAACAAAGACATACACTGATACCAAGTCACAAAGACCGACACTGATACCCAGTAACACAGCCACACACTTACACCAAGTAACAAAGATATACACTGACACCAAGTAACAAAGACACACACTTACACCAAGTAACACAGACACACACATACAACAAGTAACAAAGACATACACTGACACCAAGTCACAAAGACACACACTGACACCCAGTAAAAAAGATATACTCTGACACCAAGTCACAAAGACATACAGTGATACCAAGTAACACAGACACACACTTTCACCAAGTAACACAGACATACACTGACACCAAGTAACAAAGACATGCACTGATTCCCAGTAACACAGACACACACTTACACCAAGTAACAAAGACAGACACTGATACCCAGTAACACAGACACACACTTACACCAAGTAACAAAGACATACATTGACAGCCAGTAACGAAGACACACACTGACACCCAGTAACAAAGACACACCCTTACAAAAAGTAACATAGACATACACTGACACCAAGTAACAAAGACATACACTGATACCCAGTAACACAGGCACACACTGGGGGGTGGGGGGGGCACATCACCACTGTGGTTAGCACCGCAGCCTCACAGATCGAGGGACCCGGGTTCGATTCTGGGTACTGCCTGAGCGGAGTTTGCAATTTCTCCCTGTGTCTGCGTGAGTTTCCTCCGGGTGCTCCGGTTTCCTCCCACATGCCAAAGACTTGCAGGTTGATAGGTTAATTGGCCATCATAAATTGCCCCTAGTACAGGTAGGTGGTAGGGAAATATATAGGGACAGGTGGGGATGTGATAGGAATACGGGATTAGTGTAGGATTAGTATAAATGGGTGGTTGATGGTCGGCCCAGACTCGGTGGGCCGAAGGGCCTGTTTAAGAGCTGTATCTCAAAACTAAACTAAATACTGACACCGAGTGTCACTGACACCCAGTAACACAAACAAACACACACTGACACCCAGTAACACAGAGAAACTCTGAGACACAGTAACAAAGACAAAAACTGACACGAAGTAACACAGACACACACTGACACCCAGTAACAGAGACATACACTGACAGCCAGTAACGAAGACACACACTGACACCCAGTAACAAAGACACACACTTACACCAAGTAACACAGACATACACTGACACCAAGTAACAAAGACATACACTGATACCCAGTAACACAGGCACACACTGGGGGGTGGGGGGGGGGGGGTGCACATCACCACTGTGGTTAGCACCGCAGCCTCACAGATCGAGGGACCCGGGTTCGATTCTGGGTTCTGCCTGAGCGGAGATTGCAAGTTCTACCTGTGTCTGCGTGGGTTTCCTCCGGGTGCTCCGGTTTCCTCCCACATGCCAAAGACTTGCATGTTGATAGGTTAATTGGCCATCATAAATTGCTGCGAGGACAGGTAGGTGGTAGGGAAATATATAGGGACAGGTAGGGATGTAATAGGAACACGGGATTAGTGTAGGATTAGTATAAATGGGTGGTTGATGGTCGGCCCAGACTCGGCGGGCCGAAGGGCCTGTTTAAGTGCTGTATCTCTAAACTAAACTAAATACTGACACCTAGTGTCACTGACACCCAGTAACACAAACAAACACACTCTGACACCCAGTAACACAGAGAAACACTGATACACAGTCACAAAGACATACACTGACACGAAGTAACACAGACACACACTGACACCCAGTAACAAAGACATACACTGATACCAAGTGAGAAAGACATACACTGATACCCAGTAACACAGACACACACTTACACCAAGTAACAAAGACATACACTGACACCAAGTAACAAAGACACACATACACCAAGTAACACAGACATACACGGACACCCAGTAATAAAGACATACACTGACACCCAGTAACACAGAAACACACTTACACCAAGTAACAAAGACATACACTGACACCAAGTCACAAAGACACACACTGACACCCAGTAACAAAGACATACACTGACACCAAGTCACAAAGACATGCACTGATACCCAGTAACAAAGTCATGCACTTACACCAAGTAACACACACATATACTGATACAAAGTAACACAGACACACACTTACACCAAGTAACACAGACGCAAAATTACACCAAGTAACAAAGACATACACTGACACCAAGTAACATAGTCATACACTTACAACAAGTAACACGGACATACACTGACACCAAGTAACAAAGACATACAATTACACCAAGTAACAAAGACACACACTTACACGAAGTAACACAGACATAGACGGACACCAAGTAACAAATACATACACTGACACCCTGTAAGAAAGACACACACTGACATCATGTAACACAGACATACAATGATACCAAGTAACAAAGACATACACTGACACCCAGTAACACAGACACACACTTACACCAAGTAACAAAGACATACACTGACACCAAGTAACAAAGATATACACTGATACCCAGTAACGCAGACACACACTTACACCAAGTAAAAAAGACACACACTTACACCAAGTAACACAGACATACACTGACACCAAGTAACAAAGACATACACTGTTACCCAGTAACACAGACACACAATTACAACAAGTAACAAAAACACACACTTACACCAAGAAACAAAGACATACACTGACACCAAGTAACAAAGACATACAATTACACCAAGTAACAAAGAAATACACTTACACCATGTAACACAGACATACACTGACACCAAGTAACAAAGACATACACTGTTACCCAGTAACACAGACACACACTTACGCCAAGTCACAAAGACATACACTGATACCAAGTAACACAGACACAGACTTACACCAAGTAACAAAGACATACACTGTCACCAAGTAACAAAGTCATACAAATACACCAAGTAACACAGACATACACTGACACCAAGTAACAAAGACATACACTGACACCCTGTAAGAAAGACACACACTGACATCATGTAACACAGACATACAATGATACCAAGTAACAAAGACATACACTGACACCCAGTAACACAGACACACACTTACACCAAGTAACAAAGACATACACTGACACCAAGTAATAAAGACATACACTGATACCCAGTAACGCAGACACACACTTACACCAAGTAAAAAAGACACACACTTACACCAAGTAACACAGACATACACTGACACCAAGTAACAAAGACATACACTGTTACCCAGTAACACAGACACACAATTACAACAAGTAACAAAAACACACACTTACACCAAGAAACAAAGACATACACTGACACAAAGTAACAAAGACATACAATTACACCAAGTAACAAAGAAATACACTTACACCATGTAACACAGACATACACTGACACCAAGTAACAAAGACATACACTGTTACCCAGTAACACAGACACACACTTACACCAAGTAACAAAGACATACACTGACACCAAGTAACAAAGTCATACAAATACACCAAGTAACACAGACATACACTGACACCAAGTAACAAAGACATACAATTACACCAAGTAACAAAGACACACACTTACACCTTTTAACACCGACATACACTGACACCATGTAACAAAGACATGCACTGATACCCAGTAACACAGACACACACTTACACCAAGTAACAAAGATATACACTGTTACCCAGTAAAACAGACACAAACTTACACCAAGTAACAAAGACATACACTGACACCAAGTTACAAAGACATCCACTGACACCAAGTAACGAAGACAGACACTGACACCCAGTAACAAAGACGTACACTTGCACCAAGTAACACAGACATACACTGACACCATGTAACAAAGACATGCAGTGATACCTAGTAACACAGACATACACTGACATCAAGTAAAAAAGACACACACTGACACCCAGTAAAAAAGACATACACTGACACCAAGTCACAAAGACATACACTGATACCCAGTAACACAGACACACACTTACACCAAGTAACACAGACAAACACTGACACGAAGTAACAAAGACATAGACTGATACCCAGTAACACAGACACCCACATACACCAAGTAACAAAGACATACACTGACACCCAGTAACAAAGACATACACTGACACCAAGTCACAAAGACACACACTGACACCCAGTAACAAAGACATACACTGACACCAAGTCACAAAGACATACACTGATACCCAGTAACACAGACACACACTTACACCAAGTAACACAGACATACACTGACACCAAGTAACAAAGACATACACTGATTCCCAGTAACACAGACACACACTTACACCAAGTAACAAAGACAGACACTGATACCCAGCAACACAGACACACACTTACACCAAGTCACAAAACAATACACTGATACCCAGTAGCACAGACACACACTTACACCAAGTAACACAGACATACACTGACACCAAGTAACAAAGACATACACTGATACCCAGTAACACAGACACACACCTACACCAAGTAACAAAGACATACACTGATACCCAGTAACACAGACACACACATACACCAAGTAACAAAGACATACACTGACACCCAGTAACAAAGACATACACTGACACCAAGTCACAAAGACACACACTGACACCCAGTAAAAAAGACATACACTGACACCAAGTCACAAAGACATACACTGATACCCAGTAACACAGACACGCACTTACACCAAGTAACACAGACATACACTGACACCAAGTAACAAAGACATACACTGATACCCGGTAACACAGGCACACACTAGGGGGTGGGAGGTGGGGGGGGCACATCACCGCTGTGGTTAGCACCGCAGCCTCACAGCTCCAGCGACCCGGGTTCAATTCTGGGTACTGCCTGTGCGGAGTTTGCAAGTTCTCCCTGTGTCTGCGTGGGTTTCCTCCGGGTGCTCCGGTTTCCTCCCACATGCCAAAGACTTGCAGGTTGATAGGTTAATTGGCCATCATAAATTGCCCCGAGTACATGTCGGTGGTAGGGAAATATATACGGACAGGTGGGGATATGATAGGAATACGGCATTAGTTTAGGATTAGTATGAATGGGTGGTTGATGTTCGGCCCAGACTCGGTGCGCCGAAGGGCCTGTTTAAGTGCTGTATCTCTAAACTAAACTAAATACTGACACCTCGTGTCACTGACACCCAGTAACACAAACAAACACACACTGACACCCAGTAACACAGAGAAACACTGATACACAGTCACAAAGACATACACTGACACGAAGTAACACAGACACACACTGACACCCTGTAACAAAGACATACACTGATACCAAGTGACAAAGACATACACTGATACCCAGTAACACAGACACACACTTACACCAAGTAACAAAGACATACACTGACACCAAGTAACAAAGACACACATACACCAAGTAACACAGACATACACGGACACCCAGTAACAAAGACATACACTGATACCCAGTAACACAGAAACACACATAATCCAAGTAACAAAGACATACACTGACACCAAGTCACAAAGACACACACTGACACCCAGTAACAAAGACATACACTGACACCAAGTCACAAAGACATACACTGATACCCAGTAACAAAGTCATGCACTTACACCAAGTAACACAGACATATACTGATACAAAGTAACACAGACACACACTTACACCAAGTAACAAAGACGCAAAATTACACCAAGTAACAAAGACATACACTGACACCAAGTAACATAGTCATACACTTACAACAAGTAACACGGACATACACTGACACCAAGTAACAAAGACATACAATTACACCAAGTAACAAAGACACACACTTGCACGAAGTAACACAGACATACACGGACACCAAGTAACAAAGACATACACTGACACCCTGTAAGAAAGACAAACACTGACATCATGTAACACAGACATACAATGATACCAAGTAACAAAGACATACACTGACACCCAGTAACACAGACACACACTTACACCAAGTAACAAAGACATACACTGACACCAAGTAACAAAGACATACACTGATACCCAGTAACACGGACACACACTTACACCAAGTAAAAAAGACACACACTTACACCAAGTAACACAGACATACACTGACACCAAGTAACAAAGACATACACTGTTACCCAGTAACACAGACACACAATTACAACAAGTAACAAAAAAACACACTTACACCAAGTAACAAAGACATACACTGACACCAATTAACAAAGACATACAATTACACCAAGTAACAAAGAAATACACTTACACCATGTAACACAGACATACACTGACACCAAGTAACAAAGACATACACTGTTACCCAGTACACAGACACACACTTACGCCAAGTCACAAAGACATACACTGATACCAAGTAACACAGACACAAACTTACACCAAGTAACAAAGACATACACTGACACCAAGTAACAAAGTCATACACTAACACCAAGTAACACAGACATACACTGACACCAAGTAACAAAGACATACAATTACACCAAGTAACAAAGACACACACTTACACCTTTTAACACAGACATGCACTGACACCATGTAACAAAGACATGCACTGATACCCAGTAACACAGACACACACTTACACCAAGTAACAAAGATATACACTGATACCCAGTAAAACAGACACAAACTAACACCAAGTAACAAAGACATACACTGACACCAAGTTACAAAGACATACACTGACACCAAGTAACGAAGACAGACACTGACACCCAGTAACAAAGACGTACACTTGCACCATGTAACACAGACATACACTGACACCATGTAACAAAGACATGCAGTGATACCCAGTAACACAGACATACACTGACATCAAGTAACAAAGACACACACTTACACCAAGTAACACAGACATACACTGACACCATGTAACAAAGACATGCACTGATACCCAGTAACACAGACATACACTGACACCAAGTAACAAAGAGATAAACTTTCACCAACGAACAAAGACATATACTGATACCCAGTAACACAGAAACAGACTTACACCAAGTAACAAAGACAGACACTGAGAACAAGTCACAAAGACATCCACTGATACCCAGTAACACAGAAACACACTTACACCAAGTAACAAAGACAAACACTGACACCAAGTAACAAAGACATACACTGACACCAAGAAACAAAGACATACACTTACACCAAGTAACACAGACACACACTGACACCCAGTAACACAAAAAAACACACACTAACACCCAGTAACATAGAGAAACACAGACACAAAGTAACAAAGACATACACAGACTCACACTGACACCAAGTAACAAAGACTAACACAGACACACACTGTCACCAAGTAACAAAGACACACACTTACACCTTTTAACACAGACGTACACTGACACCATGTAACAAAGACATGCACTGATACCCAGTAACACAGACACACACTTACACCAAGTAACAAAGATATACACTGATACCAAGTAAAACAGACACAAACTTACACCAAGTAACAAAGACATACACTGACACCAAGTTACAAAGACATACACTGACACCAAGTAACAAAGACAGACACTGACACCCAGTAACAAAGACGTACACTTGCACCAAGTAACACAGACATACACTGACACCATGTAACAAAGACATGCAGTGATACCCAGTAACACAGACATACACTGACATCAAGTAACAAAGACACACACTTACACCAAGTAACACAGACATACACTGACACCATGTAACAAAGACATGCTCTGATACCCAGTAACAGAGACATACACTGACACCAAGTAACAAAGAGATAAACTTTCACCAACGAACAAAGACATACACTGATACCCAGTAACACAGAAACAGACTTACACCAAGTAACAAAGACAGGCACTGACAACAAGTCACAAAGACATCCACTGATACCCAGTAACACAGAAACACACTTACACCAAGTAACAAAGACAAACACTGTCACCAAGTAACAAAGACATACACTGACACCCAGTAGCAAAGGCATAGACTGACAGCAAGTCAAAAAAACATACACTGATACCCAGTAACACAGACACACACTTCCACCAAGTAACAAATACTTAAACTTACACCAAGTAACACAGACATACACTTACACCAAGTAAAAAAGACACACACTTACACGACGTAACACAGACATACACTGGCACCAAGTAACAAAGATATACACTGATACCCAGTAACAGAGACACTCACTTACACCAAGTAACAAAGACATACACTGACACCCAGTAACAAAGACACACTCTGACACCATGTAACACAGACATACACTGACACCAAGTAACAAAGACATACACGGACACCCAGTAACACAGACACACACTTACACCAAGTAACAAAGACATCCACTGACACCAAGTAACAAAGACATAAACTGACACACAGTAACAAAGACATACACTGACACCAAGTCAAAAGACATACACTGACACCCAGTCACAAAGACATACACTGACACCAAGTAACAAAGACTTACACTGATACCCAGTAGCACAGACACACACTTACACCAAGTAACCAAGACATACACTGACACAAAGTAACAAAGACATACACTTACACCAAGTAACACAGACATACACTGACACCAAGTAACAAAGACATACAATTACACCAAGTAGCAAAGACACACACTTACACCAAGTAACACAGACATACACTGACACCAAGTAACAAAGACATACACTGTTACCCAGTAACACAGACACACACTTACACCAAGTAACACAGACATACACTGACACCATGTAACAAAGACATGCAGTGATACCCAGTAACACAGACATACACTGACACCAAGTAACAAAGACACACACTTACACCAAGTAACACAGACATACACTGACACCATGTAACAAAGACATGCACTGATACCCAGTAACACAGACATACACTGACACCAACAAACAAAGAAATACACTGATACCCAGTAACACAGACACAGACTTACACCAAGTAACAAAGACATACACTGACACCCAGTAATAAAGACATACACTGACACCAAGTCACAAAGACATACACTGATACCCAGTAACACAGACACACAGTTACACCAAGTAACAAAGACAAACACTGACACCAAGTAACAAAGACATGCACTGAAACCAAGAAACAAAGACATACACTTACACCAAGTAACAAAGACACACACTGAAACCCAGTAACACAAACAAACACACACTGACACCCAGCAACATAGAGAAACTCAGACACACAGTAACAAAGACATACACAGACTCACACTTACACCAAGTAACAAAGACTAGGTGTACTAGCTAGATGGATAAAGAATTGGCTGGGCAACATGAGACAGAGAGTAGCAGTAGAAGGGAGTTTCTCAAAATGGAGACGTGTGACCAGTGGTGTTCCACAGGGATCCGTGCTGGGACCATTGTCGTTTGTGATATACATTAATGATTTGGAGGAAAGTATAGGTGGACTGATTAGCAAATTTGCAGACGACACTAAGATTGGTGGAGTAGCAGATAGTGAAGGGGACTGTCAGAGAATACAGCAGAATATAGATAGATTGGAGAGTTGGGCAGAGAAATGGCAGATGGAGTTCAATAGGGCAAATGCGAGGTGATGCATTTTGGAAGATCCAATTCAAGAGTGAACTATACAGTAAATGGAAAATTCCTGGGGAAAATTGATGTCCAGAGAGATTTGGGTGTTCAGGTCCACTGTTCCCTGAAGGTGGCAACGCAGGTAAATAGAGTGGACAAGAAGGCATACGGCATGCTTTCCTTCATCGGACGGGGCATTGAGTACAAGAGTTGGCAGGTCATGTTACAGTTGTACAGGACTTTGGTTCGGCCACATTTGGAATACTGCGTACAGTTCTGGTCGCCACATTATCAAAAGGATGTGGATGCTTTGGAAAGGGTGCAGAGGAGGTTCACCAGGATGTTGCCTGGTATGGAGGGCGTAGCTATGAAGAGAGGTTGAGTAGATTAGGATTATTTTCATTAGAAAGACGGAGGTTGAGGGGGGACCTGATTGAGGTGTACAAAATCATGAGAGGTATAGACAGGGTGGATAGCAAGAAGCTTTTTCCCAGAGTGGGGGTTTCAATTACTAGAGGACACGAGTTCAAAGTGAAAGGGGAAAAGTTTAGGGGGGATATGCGTGGAAAGTTCTTTACGCAGAGGGTGGTGGGCACCTGGAACGCATTGCCAGCGGAGGTGGTAGATGCGGGCACGATGGAGTCTTTTAAGATGTATCTAGACAGATACATGAATGGGCAGGAAGAAAAGAGATACAGAAGCTGAGAAAATAGGCGACATGTTTAGAGAGAGGATCTGGATCGGCGCAGGCTTGGAGGGCCGAAGGGCCTGTTTCTGTGCTGTAATTATCTTTGACACCAAGTAGCAAAGACAAAAAAAAATATTTGACTAACACAGACACACACTGTCACCAAGTAACAAAGACATACACTGACACCCAGTAACAAAGACATAGACTGACACCAAGTCACAAAGACATACACTGATACCCAGTAACACAGACACACACCTCCACCAAGTAACAAAGAGAAACACTGACACCAAGTAACAAAGACATACACTTACACCAAGTAACACAGACATAAACTGACACCAAGTAACAAAGACATACACTTAAACCAAGTAACAAAGATACACACTTACACGAAGTAACACAGACATACACTGACACCAAGTAACAAAGACATAAACTGATACCCAGTAACACAGACACACACTTACACCAAGTAACAAAGACATACACTGACACCCAGTAACAAAGACATACACTGACACCATGTAACACAGACATACACTGACACAAAGTAACAAAGACATACACTGACACCCAGTAACACAGACACACACTTACACCAAGAAACAAAGACATACACTGACACCAAGTAAAAAAGAAATACACTGATACCCAGCAGCACAGAAGCACACTTACACCAAGTAACAAAGACACACACTTACACCAAGTAACACAGACATAAACTGACACCAAGTAACAAAGACATACACTGACACCCAGTAACAAAGACACACACTGACACCAAGTCACAAAGACATACACAGACACCAAGTAACAAAGACATGCACTGATACACAGTAGCACAGTCACACACTTACACCAAGTAACCAAGACATAAACTGACACCAAGTAACAAAGACATACACTTACACCTAGTAACACAGACATACACTGACACCAAGTAACAAAGACATACAATTACACCAAGTAACAAAGACACACACTTACACCAAGTAACACAGACATACACTGACACCAAGTAACAAAGACATACACTGTTACCCAGTAACACAGACACACACTTACACCAAGTAACAAAGACATACACTGATACCAAGTAACACAGACACACACTTACACCAAGTAACACAAACACACACTTACACCAAGTAACAAAGACATACACAGACACCAAGTAACAAAGACATGCACTGATACACAGCAGCACAGTCACACACTTACACCAAGTAACCAAGACATAAACTGACACCAAGTAACAAAGACATACAATTACACCAAGTAACAAAGACACACACATACACCATGTAACACAGACATACACTGACACCAAGTTTCAAAGACATACACTGTTACCCAGTAACACAGACACACACTTACACCAAGTAACAAAGACATACACTGATACCAAGTAACACAGACACACACTTACACCAAGTAACACAGACATACAATTATACCAAGTAACACAGACATACACTGACACAAAGTAACAAAGACATACACTGACACCCAGTAACACAGACACACACTTACACCAAGAAACAAAGACATACACTGACACCAAGTAAAAAAGAAATACACTGATACCCAGCAGCACAGAAGCACACTTACACCAAGTAACAAAGACACACACTTACACCAAGTAACACAGACATAAACTGACACCAAGTAACAAAGACATACACTGACACCCAGTAACAAAGACACACACTGACACCAAGTCACAAAGACATACACAGACACCAAGTAACAAAGACATGCACTGATACACAGTAGCACAGTCACACACTTACACCAAGTAACCAAGACATAAACTGACACCAAGTAACAAAGACATACACTTACACCTAGTAACACAGACATACACTGACACCAAGTAACAAAGACATACAATTACACCAAGTAACAAAGACACACACTTACACCAAGTAACACAGACATACACTGACACCAAGTAACAAAGACATACACTGTTACCCAGTAACACAGACACACACTTACACCAAGTAACAAAGACATACACTGATACCAAGTAACACAGACACACACTTACACCAAGTAACACAAACACACACTTACACCAAGTAACAAAGACATACACAGACACCAAGTAACAAAGACATGCACTGATACACAGCAGCACAGTCACACACTTACACCAAGTAACCAAGACATAAACTGACACCAAGTAACAAAGACATACAATTACACCAAGTAACAAAGACACACACATACACCATGTAACACAGACATA
Source organism: Heterodontus francisci (assembly GCF_036365525.1). Lineage (NCBI taxonomy): Eukaryota > Metazoa > Chordata > Chondrichthyes > Heterodontiformes > Heterodontidae > Heterodontus > Heterodontus francisci. The sequence goes on from NW_027141550.1 coordinate 2,648,452, forward strand.
CACTGACACCAAGTTTCAAAGACATACACTGTTACCCAGTAACACAGACACACACTTACACCAAGTAACAAAGACATACACTGATACCAAGTAACACAGACACACACTTACACCAAGTAACACAGACATACAATTATACCAAGTAACAAAGACACACACTTACACCAAGTAACACAGTCATACACTGACACCAAGTAACAAAGACATACACTGTTACCCAGTAACACAGACACACACTTACACCAAGTAACAAAGACATACACTGATACCAATCAACACAGACCCACACTTACACCAAGTAACACAGACATACACTGACACCAAGTAACAAAGAAATACACTGATACCCAGTAACACAGACACACACTGGGCGGCACATTGGCACAGTGGTTAGCAGCCTCACAGCTCCAGGGACACGGGCTCGATTCTGGGTACTGCCTGTGCTGAGTTTGCGAGTTCTCCCTGTGTCTGCGTGGGTTTCCTCCGGGTGCTCCGGTTTCCTCCCACATGCCAAAGACATGCAGGTTGATAGGTTAATTGGAAATTATAAATTGCCCCTAGTATAGGTAGGTGGTAGGGAAATAAATAGGGACAGGTGGGGATGTGAGAGGAATACGGGATTAGTGTAGGATTAGTATAAATGGGTGGTTGATGGACGGCACAGACTCGGTTGGCCGAAGGGCCTTTTTCAGTGCTGTATCACTAAACTAAATGCTGACACACAGTAACACAAACAAACACACGCTGACACCCAGTAACATAGAGAAACACTGATGCACAGTAACAAAGACATACACTGACACACAGATACACACTGTCACCAAGTAACAAAGACATACACTGACACCCAGTAACAAAGACATACACTTACGCCAAGTAACAAAGACATACACTGATAACCAGTAACATAGACACACACTTACTCCAAGTAACAAAGACGTACACAGACATCAAGTAACAGAGACATAGACTCACGCCAAGTAACAAAGACATACACAGACACCAAGTAACAAAGACATACACTGATACGCAGTAACACAGACATCCACTTACACCAAGTAACAAAGACATACACTGATATCCAGTAACACAGACACACACTTACACCAAGTAACATAGACATACACTGACACCAAGTAACAAAGACAGACACAGACACCATGTAACAAAGGCATACACTAACACTAAGTAACAAAGACACACATTTACACCAGGTAACACAGACATACACTGACACCAAGTAACAAAGACAGACAATTACACAAAGTAACAAAGAAATACACTTACACCAAATATTTTGACAAACACTGACACCAAGTAACAAAGACATACACTGATACCCAGTAACACAGACACACAATTACACCAAGTAACAAAGACATACACTGACACCAAGTCACAAAGACACACACTGACACCCAATAACAAAGACATACACTGACACCAAGTCACAAAGACATACACTGATACCCAGTAATACAGACGCACACTTACACCAAGTTACACAGACATACCCTGACACCAATTAACAAAGACATACACTGATTCACAGGAACACAGACACACACTTACACCAAGTAACAAAGACAGACACTGATAACCAGTAAGACAGACACACACTTACACCAAGTAACAAAGACATACACTGACACCCAGTAACAAAGACATACACTTACACCAAGTTACAAAGACATACACTGACACCAAGTAACAAAGACGTACAATTAGACCAAGTAACAAAGACACACACTTACACCAAGTAACACAGCCATACACTGACACCAAGTAACAAAGACATACACTGTTGCCCAGTAACGCAGACAGACACTTACACCAAGTAACAAAGACATACACTGATACCAAGTAACACAGACACACACTTACACCAAGTAACACAGACACACACTTACACCAAGTAACACAGACATACACTGACACCAAGTAACAAAGACATACACAGACACCAAGTAACAAAGGCATACATTTACACCAAGTAACAAAGACACACACTTACACCAAGTAACACAGACATACACTGACACCTTGTAACAAAGACAGACAATTACACCAAGTAACAAAGACATACACTTACAACAAGTATTTTGACATACACTGACTCCAAGTAACAAAGACATACACTGATACCCAGTAACACTGACACACAATTACACCAAGTAACAAAGACATACACTGACACCAAGTAACAAAGACACACACTGACACCCAATAACAAAGACATACACTGAAACCAAGTCACAAAGACATACACTGATACCCAGTAACACAGATGCACACTTACACCAAGTTACACAGACATACACTGACACCACGTAACAAAGACATACACTGATACCCAGTAACACAGACACACACTTACACCAAGTAACAAAGACAGTCACTGATACCCAGTAAGACAGACACACACTTACACCAAGTAACAAAGACATACACTTACACCAAGTGACACAAACACACACTTACACCAAGTTACAACGACATACACTGACACCAAGTAACAAAGACATACAATTACACCAAGTAACAAAGACACACACTTACACCAAGTAACACAGCCATACACTGACACCAAGTAACAAAGACATACACTGTTAACCAGTAACACAGACAGACACTTACACCAAGTAACAAAGACATACACTGATACCAAGTAACACAGACACACACTTACACCAAGTAACACAGACACACACTTACACCAAGTAACAAAGACATACACTGACACCAAGTAACAAAGACATACACTTACACCAAGTAACACAGACATACACTGACACCAAGTAACAAAGACACACACTGACACCCAGTAACAAAGACATACACTGACACCAAGTCAAAAAGACATGCACTGATACCAAGTAACAAAGACATACAATTACACCAAGTAACAAAGACACACACATACACCAAGTAACACAGACATACACTGACACCATGTAACAAAGACATGCACTGACAGCCAGTAACACAGACACACACTTACACCAAGTAACAAAGATATACACTGACACCCAGTAACACAGACACACACTTACACCAAGTAACAAAGACATACACTGACACCAAGTCACAAAGACATACACTGATACCAAGTAACAAAGACATACAATTACACCAAGTAACAAAGACACACACTTACACCAAGTAACACATACATACACTGACACCAAGTAACAAAGACATACACTGTTACCCAGTAACACAGACACACACTTGCACCAAGTACCAAAGACATACACTGATACCAAGTAACACAGACACACACTTACACCAAGTAACAAAGACAGTCACTGACACCAAGTAACAAAGACAGACACTGATACCCTGTAACACAGACACACACTTACACCAAGTAACAAAGACATACACTTACACCAAGTAACACAAACACACACTTACACCAAGTTACAAAGACATACACTGACACCAAGTAACAGAGACATACAATTACACCAAGTAACAAAGACATACACTGATACCAAGTAACACAGACACACACTTACACCAAGTAACACAGACACACACTTACACCAAGTAACAAAGACATACACTGACACCACGTAACAAAGACATACACTTACACCAGATAACACAGACATACACTGACAACAAGTAACAAAGACATACAATTACACCAAGTAACAAAGACAAACACTTACACCAAGTAGCACAGACATGCACTGACACCATGTAGCAAAGACATGCACTGATACCCAGTAACACAGACACACACTTACATCAAGTAACAAAGACATACACTGATACCTAGTAACACAGACACACACTTACACCAAGTAACAAAGACATACACTGACACCAAGTCACAAAGACACACACTGACACCCAGTAACAAAGACATACACTGACACCAAGTCACTAAGACTTGCACTGATACCAAGTAACAAATACATACAATTACACCAAGTAACAAAGACACACACTTACACCAAGTAACACAGACACACACTTACACCAAGTAACAAAGACATACACTGACACTAATTAACAAAGACATACACTTTCACCACGTAACACAGACATACACTGACACCAAGTAAAAAAGACACACAATTACACCAAGTAACAAAGGCACACACTTACACCAAGTAAAACAGACATACACTGACACCACGTAACAAAGACATGATGTGATACCCAGTAACACAGACATACACTGACACCAAGTAACAAAGAATTACACTGACACCAAGAAACAAATATATACACTGATACCCAATAACACAGACACACACTTACACCAAGTAACAAAGACATACACTGACACCCAGTAACAAAGACGTACACTGACACCAAGTCACAAAGAGATACACTGATACCCAGTAACACAGACACTCACTTGCACCAAGTAACAAAGACAATCACTGACACCAAGTAACAAAGACATCCACAGACACCAAGAAACAAAGACATACAATTACTCCAAGTAGCACAGACACATACTGACACCCAGTCACACAAACAAACACACATTGACACCCAGTAACATAGAGAAACACTGACACACAGTAACAAAGACATACACAGACAGACACTGACACCAAGTAACAAAGACTAACAGAGACACACACTGACACCAAGTCACAAAGACATACACTGACACCCAGTAACAAAGACATACACTGACACCAAGTCACAAAGTCATACACTGATACCCAGTAACACAGACACACACTTCCACAAAGTAACAAAGACAAACACTGACACCAAGTAACAAAGACATACACTTACACAAAATAACACAGACATACACTGACACCAAGTCACAAAGACATACACTTACACCAAGTAACAAAGACACACACTTACACCAAGCATCACAGACATACACTGACACCAAGTAACAAAGACATACACTGTTACCCAGTAACACAGGCACACACTTACACCAAGCAACAAAGACATACACTGATAGCAAGTAACACAGACACACACGTACACCACGTAACAGAGACACACACTTACACCAAGCAACAGAGACATACACTGACACCAAGTAACAAAGACACACACTTACATCACGTAACACAGACATACACTGACACCAAGTAACAAAGACATACAATTACACCAAGTAACAAAGACACACACTTACACCACGTAACACAGACATACACTGACACCATGTCACAAAGACATGCACTGACACCAAGAAACAAAGACATACAAAGATACCCAGTAACACAGACACACACTTACACCAAGTAACAAAGACATACACTGACACCCAGTAACACATACATACACTAAACACCAAGTAACAAAGACATACATTGACACCAAGAAACAAAGACATACACTGATACCCAGTAACACAGACACACACTTACACCAAGTAACAAAGACATACACTGACACCCAGTAACAAAGACATACACTGACACCAAGTCTCAAAGACATACACTGATACCCAGTGACACAGACACACACTTACACCAAGTACCAAAGACAAACACTGACACCCAGTAACAAAGACAACCACTGACACCAAGAATCAGAGACATACACTTACACCAAGTAACACAGACACACACTGACACCCAGTAATACAAACAAACACACACTGACACCCAGTAACATTGATAAACACTGACACACAGTAACAAACACATACACAGACAGACATTGACACCAAGTAACAAAAGACTAACAAAGACACACACTGACACCAAGTCACAAAGACATACACTGACACCAAGTCACAAAGACATACACTGATACCCAGTAACACAGACACACACTTCCACAAAGTAACAAAGACAAACACTGACACCAAGTAACAAAGACATTCACTTACACCAAGTAACGAAGACACACACTTACACCAAGCAACACAGACATATCCTGACACCAAGCAACAAAGACATACACTGACACCCAGTAACACAGACACACACACACACCAAGTAACAACGACATACACTGACACCAAGTAACAAAGACATACGCTGATACCCAGTAACACAGACACACACTTACACCAAGTAACAAAGACACACACTTACACCAAGTAACACAGACATACACTGACACCAAGTAACAAAGACATACACTGACACCAAGAAACAAAGACATAAACTGACACCCAGTAACCAAGACATACACTGACACCAAGTCACAAAGACATACAGTGAAACCCAGTAACACAGACATACACTGACACCAAGTCACAAAGACATACACTGACACCAAGTAACAAAGACATACACTGATATCCAGTAACACAGACACACACTTACACCAAGTAACACAGACATACACTGACACCAAGTAACAAAGACATACACAGACACCAAGTAACAAAGGCATACACTTACACCAAGTAACAAAGACACACACTTACACCAAGTAACACAGACATTCACTGACACCAAGTAACAAAGACAGACAATTACACCAAGTATTTTGACATACACTGACTCCAAGTAACAAAGACATACACTGATACCCAGTAACACAGACACACAATTACACCAAGTAACAAAGACATACACTGACACCAAGTCACAACGACACACACTGACAACCAATAACAAAGACATACACTGACACCAAGTCACAAAGACATACACTGATACCCAGTAACACAGATGCACACTTACACCAAGTTACACAGACATACACTGACACCAAGTAACAAAGACATACACTGATACCCAGTAACACAGACACACACTTACACCAAGTAACAAAGACAGACACTGATACCCAGTAAGACAGACACACACTTACACCAAGTAACAAAGACATACACTTACACCAAGTAACACAAACACACACTTACACCAAGTTACAAAGACATACACTGACAACAAGTAACAAAGACATAAAATTACACCAAGTAACAAAGACACACACTTACACCAAGTAACACAGCCATACACTGACACCAAGTAACAAAGACATACACTGTTAACCAGTAACACAGACAGACACTTACACCAAGTAACAAAGATATACACTGATACCCAGTAGCACAGACACACACTTACACCAAGTAACAAAGACATACACTTACACCAAGTAACACAAACACACACTTACACCAAGTAGCAAAGACATACACTGATACCCAGTAACACAGACACACACTTACACCAAGTAACAAAGACAGACACTGATACACAGTAAGACAGACACACACTTACACCAAGTAACAAAGACATACACTGATACCAAGTAACAAAGACATACAATTACACCAAGTAACAAAGACACACACATACACCAAGTAACAAAGATATACACTGATACCCAGTAACACAGACACACACTTACACCAAGTAACAAAGACATACACTGACACCAAGTCACAAAGACATACACTGATACCAAGTAACAAAGACATACAATTACACCAAGTAACAAAGACATACACTGACACCAAGTCACAAAGACACACACTGACACCCAATAACAAAGACATACACTGACACCAAGTCACAAAGACATACACTGATACCCAGTAACACAGATGCACACTTACACCACGTTACACAGACATACACTGACACCAAGTAACAAAGACAGACACTGATACCCAGTAACACAAACACACACTTACACCAAGTTACAAAGACATGCACTGACACCAAGTAACAAAGACATACTATTACACCAAGTAACAAAGACACACACTTACACCAAGTAACACAGACAGACACTTACACCAAGTAACAAAGACATACACTGATACCAAGTAACACAGACACACACTTACACCAAGTAACACAGACACACACTTACACCAAGTAACAAAGACATACACTGACACCAAGTAACAAAGACATACACTTACACCAAGTAACACAGACATACACTGACACCAAGTAACAAAGACACACACTGACACCCAGGAACAAAGACATACACTGACACCAAGTCACAAAGACATGCACTGATACCAAGTAACAAAGACGTACAATTACACCAAGTAACAAAGACACACACATACACCAAGTCACACAGACATACACTGACACCATGTAACAAAGACATGCACTGACACCCAGTAAAACAGACACACACTTACACCAAGTAACAAAGATATACACTGATACCCAGTAACACAGACACACACTTACACCAAGTAACAAAGACACACACTTACACCAAGTAACAAAGACATACACTGATACCAAGTAACACAGACACACACTTACACCAAGTAACACAGACACACACTTACACCAAGTAACAAAGACAACACTGACACCAAGTAACAAAGACAGACACTGATACCCAGTAACACAGACACACACTTACACCAAGTAACAAAGACATACACTTACACCAAGTAAAACAAACACACACTTACACCAAGTTACAAAGACATACACTGACACCAAGTAACAAAGACATACAATTACACCAAGTAACAAAGACATACACTGATACCAAGTAACACAGACACACACTTACACCAAGTAACACAGACACACACTTACACCAAGTAACAAAGAAATACACTGACACCACGTAACCAGGACATACACTTACACCAGGTAACACAGACATACACTGACAACAAGTAACAAAGACATACAATTACACCAAGTAACAAAGACACACACTTACACCAAGTAGCACAGACATACACTGACACCATGTAACAAAGCCATGTTCTGATACCCAGTAACACAGACACACACTTACATCAAGTAACAAAGACATACACTGATAAATTGTAACACAGACACACACTTACACCAAGTAACAAAGACATACACTGACACCAAGTCACAAAGACACACACTGACACGCAGTAACAAAGACATACACTGACACCAAGTCACTAAGACATACACTGATACCAAGTAACAAAGGCATACAATTACACCAAGTAACAAAGACACACACTTACACCAAGTAACACAGACACACACTTACACCAAGTAACAAAGACATACACTGATACCAAGTAACACAGAAACACACTTACACCAAGTAACAAAGACATACACTGACACTAATTAACAAAGACATACACTTTCACCACGTAACACAGACAAACACTGACACCAAGTAAAAAAGACATACTCGGATACCACGTAACAAAGACTTGCAGTGATACCCAGTAACAAAGAATTACACTGACACCAAGAAACAAAGACATACACTGATACCCAATAACACAGACACACACTTACACCAAGTAACAAAGACATACACTGACACCCAGTAACAAAGACGTACACTGACACCAAGTCTCAAAGATATACACTGATACCCAGTAACACAGACACTCACTTACACCATGTAACAAAGACAATCACTGACACCAAGTAACAAAGACATCCACAGACACCAAGAAACAAAGACATACAATTACACCAAGTGGCACAGACACGTACTGACACCCAGTAACACAAACAAACACACACTGACACCCAGTAACATAAGGAAACACTGACACACAGTAACAAAGACATACACAGACAGACACTGACACCAAGTAACAAAGACTAACAAAGACATACACTGACACCAAGTCACAAAGACATACACTGATACCCAGTAACACAGACACACACTTCCACAAAGTAACAAAGACAAACACTGACACCAAGTAACAAAGACATACACTTACACAAAATAATACAGACATACACTGACACAAAGTAACAAAGACATACAATTACACCAAGTAACAAAGACACACACTTACACCAAGCATCACAGACATACACTGACACCAAGTAACAAAGACATACACTGTTACCCAGTAACACAGACACACACTTACACCAAGTAACAAAGACATACACTGATAGCAAGTAACACAGACACACACGTACACCAAGTGACAGAGACACACACTTACACCAAGCAACACAGACATACACTGACACCAAGTAACAAAGAAATACAATTACACCAAGTAACAAAGACACACACTTACACCACGTAACAAAGACATACACTGACACCATGTAACAAAGAAATGCATTGACACCAAGAATCAAAGACATACACTGATACCAAGTAACACAGACACACACTTACACCAAGTAACACAGAAACACACTTACACCAAGTAACAAAGACATACACTGACACTAATTAACAAAGACATACACTTCCACCACGTAACACAGACATACACAGACACCAAGTAAAAAAGACATACAATTACACCAAGTAACGAAGACACACACTTACACCAAGTAAAACAGACATACTCTGATACCACGTAACAAAGACATGCAGTGATACCCAGTAACACAGACATACACTGACACCAAGTAACAAAGAATTACACTGACACCAAGAAACAAAGACATACACTGATACCCAATAACACAGACACACACTTACACCAAGTAACAAAGACATACACTGACACCCAGTAACAAAGACGTACACTGACACCAAGTCACAAAGACATACACTGATACCCAGTAACACAGACACTCACTTACACCAAGTAACAAAGACATACACTTACACAAAATAACACAGACATACACTGACACCAAGTAACAAAGACATACAATTACACCAAGTAACAAAGACACACACTTACACCAAGCATCACAGACATACACTGACACCAAGTAACAAAGACATACACTGTTACCCAGTAACACAGACACACACTTACACCAAGTAACAAAGACATACACTGATAGCACGTAACACAGACACACACGTACACCAAGTAACAGAGACACACACTTACACCAAGCAACAGAGACATACACTGACACCAAGTAACAAAGAAACACACTTACATCACGTAACACAGACATACTCTGACACCAAGTAACAAAGACATACAATTACACCAAGTAACAAAGACACACACTTACACCACGTAACACAGACATACACTGACACCATGTAACAAAGACATGCATTGAACCAAGAAACAAAGACATACACTGATACCCAGTAACACAGACACACACTTACACCAAGTGACAAAGACATACACTGACACCCAGTAACACAGACATACACTAAACACCAAGTAACAAAGACATACACTGACACCAAGAAACAAAGACATACACTGATACCCAGTAACACAGACACACACTTACACCAAGTAACAAAGACATACACTGACACCCAGTAACAAAGACATACACTGACACCAAGTCTCAAAGACATACACTGATACCCAGTAACACAGACACACACTTACACCAAGTACCAAAGACAAACACTGACACCAAGTAACAAAGACAACCACTGACACCAAGAATCAAAGACATACACTTACATCAAGTAACACAGACACACACTGACACCCAGTAACACAAACAAACACACACTGACACCCAGTAACATAGAGAAACGCTGACACACAGTAACAAACACATACACAGACAGACACTGACACCAAGTAACAAAGACTAACAGAGACACACACTGACACCAAGTCACAAAGACATACACTGACACCCAGTAACAAAAACATACACTGACACCAAGTCACAAAAACATACACTGATACCCAGTAACACAGACACACACTTCCACAAAGTAACAAAGACAAACACTGACACCAAGTAACAAAGACATACAATTACACCCAGTAACAAAGACACACACTTACACCAAGCAACACAGACATATCCTGACACCAAGAAACACAGACATACACTGACACCCAGTAACACAGACACACACACACACCAAGTAACAACGACATACACTGACACCAAGTAACAAAGACATACACTGATACCCAGTAACACAGACGCACACTTACACCAAGTAACAAAGACATACACTGATACCCAGTAACACAGACGCACACTTACACCAAGTAACAAAGACACACACTTACACCAAGTAACACAGACATACACTGACACCAAGTAACAAAGACATACACTGACACCAAGAAACAAAGACATAAACTGACACCCAGTAACCAAGACATACACTGACACCAAGTCACAAAGACATACACTGACACCAAGTAACAAAGACATACATTGATACCCAGTAACACAGACACACACTTACACCAGGTAACAAAGACATACACTGACACCAAGTAAAAAAGACATCCACTTACACCAAGTAACACAGACATACACTGACACCAAGTAACAAAGACATACAATTACACCAAGTAACAAAGACACACACTTACACCAAGTAACGCAGACATACACTGACACCAAGTAACAAAGACAAACACTGTTACCCGGTAACACAGACACACACTTACACAAAGTAACAAAGACATACACTGATACCAAGTAACACAGACACACACTTACACCAAGTAACACAGACATACAATGACACCAAGTAACAAAGACATACAATTACACCATGTCACAAAGACACACACTAACAACAAGTAACACAGACATACACTGACACCATGTAACAAAGACATGCACTGATACCCAGTAAAACAGACACACACCACACCAAGTAACAAAGACATACACTGATACCCAGTAACACAGGCACACACTTATACCAAGTAACAAAGACATACACTGACACCAAGTCACAAAGACACACACTGACACCCAGTAACAAAGAAACACACTTACACCAAGTACCAAAGACATACACTGATACCAAGTAACACAGACACACACTTACACCAAGTAACACAGACACACACTTACACCAAGCAACATAGACATGCACTGACACCAAGTAACGAAGACATACAGTTACACAACGTAACATAGACATACACTGACACCAAGTAACAAAGACATACAATTACACCAAGTAACAAAACACACACTTACACCACGTAACACAGACATACACTGACACCATGTAACAAAGACATGCACTGACACCAAGAAACAAAGACATACACTGATACCCAGCAACACAGACACACACTGACACCAAGTAACAAAGACATACACTGACACCCAGTAACAAAGACATACACTGACACCAAGTCACAAAGACATACACTGATACCCAGTAACACAGACATACACTAAACACCAAGTAACAAAGACATACACTGACACCAAGAAACAAAGACATACACTTACACAAAATAACACAGACATACACTGACACCAAGTAACAAAGACATACACTGACACCAAGTAACAAAGACATACAATTACACCAAGTAACAAAGACACACACTTACACCAAGTAACACAGACATACACTGACACCAAGTAACAAAGACATACACTGTTACCCATTAACACAGACACACACTTACACCAAGTAACAAAGACATACACTGATACCAGGTAACACAGACACACACTTACACCAAGTAACACAGACACACACTTACACCAAGTAACAAAGACATGCACTGACACCAAGTAACAAAGTCATACACTTACGCCAAGTAACACAGACATACACTGATACCCAGTAACAAAGACGTACACTGACACAAAGTAACACAGACATACACTGACACCAAGTAACAAAGACATACACTTACACCAAGTAACATAGACACACACTTACACCAAGCAACACAGACATACACTGACACCAAGTAACAAAGACATAGACTGACACCCAGTAACACAGACACACACATACACCAAGTAACAACGACATACACTGACACCAAGTAACAAAGACATACACTGATACCCAGTAACACAGACACACACTTACACCAAGTAACAAAGACACACACTTACACCAAGTAACACAGACATACACTGACACCAAGTAACAAAGACATACACTGACACCAAGTAACAATGACATAAACTGACACCCAGTAACAAAGACATACACTGACACAAAGTCACAAAGACATACAGTGACACCCAGTAACAAAGACATACACTGACACCAAGTCACAAAGACGTACACTGACACCAAGTAACAAAGACATACACTGATACCCAGTAACAGAGACACAGACTTACACCAAGTAACAAAGACATACACTGACACCAAGTAACAAAGACATACACTTACACCAAGTAACACAGACATACACTGACACCAAGTAACAAAGACATACAATTACACCAAGTAACAAAGACGCACGCTTACACCAAGTAACACAGACACACCCTGACACCAAGTAACAAAGACATACACTGTTACCCATTAACACAGACACACACTTACACCAAGTAACAAAGACATACACTGATACCAAGTAACACAGACAAACACGTAAACCAAGTAACACAAACACTCACTTACACCAAGTAACAAAGACATACACTGACACCAAGTAACAAAGACATACACTGTTCCCCAGTAACACAGACACACACTTACGCCAAGTAACAAAGACATACACTGATACCAAGTAACACAGACACACACTTACACCAAGTAACACAGACACACACTTACACCAAGTAACAAAGATATACACTGATACCCAGTAACACAGACACACAATTACACGAAGTAACACAGACATACACTGACACCACGTAACAAAGACATACGCTGATATCCAGTAACACAGACAAACACTTACACCAAGTAACAAAGACAGACACTGATACCCAGTAACACACACACACTTACACCAAGTAACAAAGACATACACTGACATCAAGTAACAAAGACATAAGCTGACACCCAGTAACACAGACACATACGGACACCAAGTAACAAAGACACACACTTATACCAAGTAACCCAGACACACACTGACACCAAGTAACACAGACACACATTTACACCAAGTAACAAAGACATACACTGACACCAAGTAACAAAGACTAACAGAGACACACACTGACACCAAGTCACAAAGACATACACTGACACCCAGTAACAAAAACATACACTGACACCAAGTCACAAAGACATACACTGATACCCAGTAACACAGACACACACTTACACCAAGTAACAAAGACACACACTTACACCAAGTAACACAGACATACACTGACACCAAGTAACAAAGACATACACTGACACCAAGTAACAATGACATAAACTGACACCCAGTAACAAAGACATACACTGACACAAAGTCACAAAGACATACAGTGACACCCAGTAACAAAGACATACACTGACACCAAGTCACAAAGACGTACACTGACACCAAGTAACAAAGACATACACTGATACCCAGTAACAGAGACACAGACTTACACCAAGTAACAAAGACATACACTGACACCAAGTAACAAAGACATACACTTACACCAAGTAACACAGACATACACTGACACCAAGTAACAAAGACATACAATTACACCAAGTAACAAAGACACACGCTTACACCAAGTAACACAGACACACACTGACACCAAGTAACAAAGACATACACTGTTACCCATTAACACAGACACACACTTACACCAAGTAACAAAGACATACACTGATACCAAGTAACACAGACAAACACGTAAACCAAGTAACACAAACACTCACTTACACCAAGTAACAAAGACATACACTGACACCAAGTAACAAAGACATACACTGTTCCCCAGTAACACAGACACACACTTACGCCAAGTAACAAAGACATACACTGATACCAAGTAACACAGACACACACTTACACCAAGTAACACAGACACACACTTACACCAAGTAACAAAGATATACACTGATACCCAGTAACACAGACACACAATTACACGAAGTAACACAGACATACACTGACACCACGTAACAAAGACATACGCTGATATCCAGTAACACAGACAAACACTTACACCAAGTAACAAAGACAGACACTGATACCCAGTAACACACACACACTTACACCAAGTAACAAAGACATACACTGACATCAAGTAACAAAGACATAAGCTGACAACCAGTAACACAGACACATACGGATACCAAGGAACAAAGACACACACTTATACCAAGTAACCCAGACACACACTGACACCAAGTAACACAGACACACATTTACACCAAGTAACAAAGACATACACTGACACCAAGTAACAAAGACTAACAGAGACACACACTGACACCAAGTCACAAAGACATACACTGACACCCAGTAACAAAAACATACACTGACACCAAGTCACAAAGACATACACTGATACCCAGTAACACAGACACACACTTCCACAAAGTAACAAAGACAAACACTGACACCAAGTAACAAAGACATACACTTACACCCAGTAACAAAGACACACACTTACACCAAGCAACACAGACATATCCTGACACCAAGCAACACAGACATACACTGACACCCAGTAACACAGACACACACACACACCAAGTAACAACGACATACACTGACACCAAGTAACAAAGACATACACTGATACCCAGTAACACAGACGCACACTTACACCAAGTAACAAAGACATACACTGATACCCAGTAACACAGACGCACACTTACACCAAGTAACAAAGACACACACTTACACCAAGTAACACAGACATACACTGACACCAAGTAACAAAGACATACACTGACACCAAGAAACAAAGACATAAACTGACACCCAGTTACCAAGACATACACTGACACCAAGTCACAAAGACATACACTGACACCAAGTAACAAAGACATACATTGATACCCAGTAACACAGACATACACTTACACCAGGTAACAAAGACATACACTGACACCAAGTAAAAAAGACATCCACTTACACCAAGTAACACAGACATACACTGACACCAAGTAACAAAGACATACAATTACACCAAGTAACAAAGACACACACTTACACCAAGTAACGCAGACATACACTGACACCAAGTAACAAAGACAAACACTGTTACCCGGTAACACAGACACACACTTACACCAAGTAACAAAGACATACACTGATACCAAGTAACACAGACACACACTTACACCAAGTAACACAGACATACAATGACACCAAGTAACAAAGACATACAATTACACCATGTCACAAAGACACACACTAACAACAAGTAACACAGACATACACTGACACCATGTAACAAAGACATGCACTGATACCCAGTAACACAGACACACACCACATCAAGTAACAAAGACATACACTGATACCCAGTAACACAGGCACACACTTATACCAAGTAACAAAGACATACACTGACACCAAGTCACAAAGACACACACTGACACCCAGTAACAAAGACACACACTTACACCAAGTAACAAAGACATACACTGATACCAAGTAACACAGACACACACTTACACCAAGTAACACAGACACACACTTACACCAAGCAACATAGACATGCACTGACACCAAGTAACGAAGACATACAGTTACACAACGTAACATAGACATACACTGACACCAAGTAACAAAGACATACAATTACACCAAGTAACAAAACACACACTTACACCACGTAACACAGACATACACTGACACCATGTAACAAAGACATGCACTGACACCAAGAAACAAAGACATACACTGATACCCAGCAACACAGACACACACTGACACCAAGTAACAAAGACATACACTGACACCCAGTAACAAAGACATACACTGACACCAAGTCACAAAGACATACACTGATACCCAGTAACACAGACATACACTAAACACCAAGTAACAAAGACATACACTGACACCAAGAAACAAAGACATACACTTACACAAAATAACACAGACATACACTGACACCAAGTAACAAAGACATACACTGACACCAAGTAACAAAGACATACAATTACACCAAGTAACAAAGACACACACTTACACCAAGTAACACAGACATACACTGACACCAAGTAACAAAGACATACACTGTTACCCATTAACACAGACACACACTTACACCAAGTAACAAAGACATACACTGATACCAAATAACACAGACACACACTTAATCCAAGTAACACAGACACACACTTACACCAAGTAACAAAGACATACACTGACACCAAGTAACAAAGTCATACACTTACGCCAAGTAACACAGACATACACTGATACCCAGTAACAAAGACGTACACTGACACAAAGTAACACAGACATACACTGACACCAAGTAACAAAGACATACACTTACACCAAGTAACAAAGACACTCACTTACACCAAGCAACACAGACATACACTGACACCAAGTAACAAAGACATAGACTGACACCCAGTAACACAGACACACACATACACCAAGTAACAACGACATACACTGACACCAAGTAACAAAGACATACACTGATACCCAGTAACACAGACACACACTTACACCAAGTAACAAAGACACACACTTACACCAAGTAACACAGACATACACTGACACCAAGTAACAAAGACATACACTGACACCAAGTAACAATGACATAAACTGACACCCAGTAACAAAGACATACACTGACACAAAGTCACAAAGACATACAGTGACACCCAGTAACAAAGACATACACTGACACCAAGTCACAAAGACGTACACTGACACCAAGTAACAAAGACATACACTGATACCCAGTAACAGAGACACAGACTTACACCAAGTAACAAAGACATACACTGACACCAAGTAACAAAGACATACACTTACACCAAGTAACACAGACATACACTGACACCAAGTAACAAAGACATACAATTACACCAAATAACAAAGACACACGCTTACACCAAGTAACACAGACACACACTGACACCAAGTAACAAAGACATACACTGTTACCCATTAACACAGACACACACTTACACCAAGTAACAAAGACATACACTGATACCAAGTAACACAGACAAACACGTAAACCAAGTAACACAAACACTCACTTACACCAAGTAACAAAGACATACACTGACACCAAGTAACAAAGACATACACTGTTACCCAGTAACACAGACACACACTTACGCCAAGTAACAAAGACATACACTGATACCAAGTAACACAGACACACACTTACACCAAGTAACACAGACACACACTTACACCAAGTAACAAAGATATACACTGATACCCAGTAACACAGACACACAATTACACGAAGTAACACAGACATACACTGACACCACGTAACAAAGACATACGCTGATACCCAGTAACACAGACACACACTTACACCAAGTAACAAAGACAGACACTGATACCCAGTAACACACACACACTTACACCAAGTAACAAAGACATACACTGACATCAAGTAACAAAGACATAAGCTGACACCCAGTAACACAGACACATACGGACACCAAGTAACAAAGACACACACTTATACCAAGTAACCCAGACACACACTGACACCAAGTAACACAGACACACATTTACACCAAGTAACAAAGACGTACACTGACACCAAGTAACAAAGACATACACTTACACCAAGTAACAAAGACATACACTGACACCAAGTAACAAAGACATACACTGACACCCAGTAACAAAGACATACACTGACACCCAGTAACACAGACACACACGGACACCAAGTAACACAGACACACACTTACAGCAAGTAACACAGACACACACTGACACCCAGTAACACAAACAAACACACTGACACCAAGTGACTCAGACATACACTGACACCAAGTAACAAAGACATACACTGACACAAAGTAACAAAGACATACAATTACACCAAGTAACAAAGACACACACTTACACCAAGTAACACAGACGTACACTGACACCAAGTAACAAAGACATACACTGTTACCCAATAACACAGACACACACTTACACCAAGTAACAAAGACATACAATGAAAGCAAGTAACACAGACACACACTTACACCAAGTAACACAGGCACACACTTACACCAAGTAACAATGACATACACTGACACCAAGTAACAAAGACATGCACTGACACCAAGTAACAAAGACATACACTTACACCAAGTAACACAGACATACACTGACACCAAGTAACAAAGACATACAATTACACCAAGTAACAAAGACACACACTTACACCAAGTAACA
Source organism: Heterodontus francisci (assembly GCF_036365525.1). Taxonomy (NCBI): domain Eukaryota; kingdom Metazoa; phylum Chordata; class Chondrichthyes; order Heterodontiformes; family Heterodontidae; genus Heterodontus; species Heterodontus francisci. Next base: position 2,668,292 of record NW_027141550.1, read on the forward strand.
CAGACATACACTGACACCAAGTAACAAAGACATACACTGTTACCCAGTAACACAGATAAACACTTACATCAAGTAACAAAGACATACACTGATACCAAGTAACACAGACACACACTTACACCAAGTAACACAAACACTCCCTTCCACCAAGTAACAAAGACATACACTGACACCAAGTAACAAAGAGATACAATTACACCAAGTAACAAAGACACACACTTACACCAAGTAGCACAGACATACACTGACACCAAGTAACAATGACATACACTTTTACCCAGTAACACAGACACACACTTACACCAAGTAACAAAGACATACAATGATACCAAGTAACACAGGCATACACTGACACCAAGTGACAAAGACATACAATTACACCAAGTAACAAAGACACACACTTACACCAAGTAACACAGACATACACTGACACCAAGTAACAAAGACATACACTGTTACCCAGTAACACAGATACACACTTACATCAAGTAACGAAGACATACACTGATACCAAGTAACACAAACACTCACTTACACCAAGTAACAAAGACAAACACTGACACAAAGTAACAAAGAGATACAATTACACCAAGTGACAAAGACACACACTTACACCAAGTAACACAGACATACACTGACACCAAGTAATACAGACATACATTGACACCAAGTAACAAAGACATACAATTACACCAAGTAACAAAGACTTACAATGATACCAAGTAACACAGACACACACTTACACCAAGTAACACAGACATACACTGTCACCATGTAGCAAAGATATTCACTGATACCCAGTAACACAGACACACACTTACACCAAGTAACAAGGATATACACTGATACCCAGTAACACAGACACACACTTACACCAAGTCACAAAGACAGACACTGACACACAGTAACAAAGACAAACACTGACACCAAGTACCGAAGACAGACACTGACACCCAGTAACAAAGACAGACACTGACTCCAAGTCACAAAGACATACACTGACACCAAGTAACAAAGACATACTCTTACACCAAGTAACACAGACATACAATGACATCAAGTAACAAAGACATACAATTACACCAAGTAACAAAGACACACACTTGCACCAAGTAACACAGACAGACACTGACACCAAGTAACAAAGACATACACTGAAACCAAGTAACTCAGACACACACTGACACCAAGTAACACAGACATTCACTGACACCAAGTAACAAAGACATACACTGATACCCAGTAACACAGACACACACTGGGCGGCACATTGGCACAGTGGTTAGCAGCCTCACAGCTCCAGGGACCCGGGCTCGATTCTGGGTACTACCTGTGCGGAGTATGCATGTTCTCCCTGTGTCTGCGTGGATTTCCTCTGGGTGCTCCGGTTTCCTCCCACATGCCAAAGACTTGCAGGTTGATAGGTTAATTGGCCATTATAAATAGCCCCTAGTATAGGCAGGTGGTAGGGAAATATATAGGGACAGATGGGGATGTGATATGAATACGGGATTAGTGTAGGATTAGTATAAATGGGTGGTTGATGGTCGGCACAGACTCGGTGGGCCGGAGGGCCTGTTTAAGTGCTGTATCTCTAAACTAAACTAAATACTGACACCTAGTGTCACTGACACCCAGTGACACAAACAAACACACACTGACACCCAGTAACACAGAGAAACACTGACACACAGTAACAAAGACACACACCTGCAGCAAGTAACACAGACATACACTGTCACCATGTAGCAAAGACATTCACTGATACCCATTAACACAGACACACACTTACACCAAGTATCAAAGACATACACTGAAACCAAGTAACAAAGACATACACTGACACCAAGTCACAAAGACAGACACTGACACACAGTAACAAAGACAAACACTGACACCAAGTAACGAAGACAGACACTGACATCAAGTAACAAAGACATACACTGTTAGCCAGTAACACAGACACACACTTCCACCAAGTAACAAAGACATACAATGAAAGCAAGTAAGACAGACACACACTTACACCAAGTAACACAGGCACACACTTACACCAAGTAACAAAGACATACACTGACACCAAGTAACAAAGACATACAATTACACCAAGTAACACAGACATACAATGACACCAAGTGACAAAGATATACAATTACACCAAGTAACAAAGACACACACTTACACCAAGTAACACAGACATACACTGACTCCAAGTAACAAAGACATACACTGTTACCCAGTAACAAAGATACACACTTACATCAAGTAACAAAGACATACACTGATACCAAGTAACACAGACACACACTTACACCAAGTAACACAAACACTCACTTACACCAAGTAACAAAGACAAACACTGACACAAAGTAACAAATAGATACAATTACACCAAGTAACAAAGACACACACTTACACCAAGTAACACAGACATACACTGACACCAAGTATCAATGACATACACTGATACCCAGTAACACAGACACACACTTACACCAAGTAACAAAGACTTACAATGATACCAAGTAACACAGAAACACACTTACACAAAGTAACACAGACACACACTTACACCAAGTAACAAAGACATACACTGACATCAAGTAACAAAGACATACACTTACACCAAGTAATACAGACATACATTGACACCAAGTAACAAAGACATACAATTACACCAAGTAACAAAGACACAAACTTACAACAAGTAACTCAGACATACACTGTCACCATGTAGCAAAGACATTCACTGATACCCAGTAACACAGACACACACTTTCACCAAGTAACAAGGATATACACTGATACCCTGTAACACAGGCACACACTTACACCAAGTCACAAAGACAGACACTGACACACAGTAACAAAGGCAAACACTGACACCAAGTACCGAAGACAGACACTGACACCCAGTAACAAAGACAGACACTGACACCAAGTCACAAAGACATACACTGACACCAAGTAACAAAGACATACACTTACACCAAGTAACACAGATATACAATGGCATCAAGTAACAAAGACATACAATTACACCAAGTAACAAAGACACACACTTGCACCAAGTAACACAGACATACACTGACACCAAGTAACAAAGACATACACTGAAACCAAGTAACTCAGACACACACTGACACCAAGTAACACAGACATTCACTGACACCAAGTAACAAAGACATACACTGATACCCAGTAACACAGACACACACTGGGCGGCACATTGGCACAGTGGTTTGCAGCCTCACAGCTCCAGGGACCCGGGCTCGATTCTGGGTACTGCCTGTGCGGAGTTTGCAAGTTCTCCCTGTGTCTGCGTGGATTTCCTCCGGATGCTCCGGTTTCCTCCCACATGCCAAAGACTTGCAGATTGATAGGTTAATTGGCCGTTATAAATTGCCCCTAGTATAGGTAGGTGGTAGGGAAATATATAAGGACAGATGGGGATGTGATATGAATAAGGGATTAGTGTAGGATTAGTATAAATGGGTGGTTGATGGTCGGCACAGTCTCGGTTGGCCGAAGGGCATGTTTAAGTGCTCTATCTCTAAACTAAACTAAATACTGACACCTAGTGTCACTGACACACACTGACACCAAGTAACAAAGACATACACTGATACACAGTAACACAGACACACACTTACACCAAGTAACACAGACATACACTGACACCAAGTAACAAAGACATAGACTGTTACCCAGTAACACAGATACACACTTACATCAAGTAACAAAGACATACACTGATACCAAGTAACACAGACATACACTTACACCAAGTAACACAAACACTCACTTACACCAAGTAACAAAGACATACACTGACACCAAGTAACAAAGAGATACAATTACACCAAGTAACAAAGACACACACTTACACCAAGTAACACAGACATACACTGACACCAAGTAACAATGACATACACTGTTACCCAGTAACACGGACACACACTTTCACCAAGTAACAAAGACATACAATGATACCAAGTAACACAGAAACACACTTACTCCAAGTAACACAGAAACACACTTACAACAAGTAACAAAGACATACACTGACGCCAAGTAACAAAGACATACATTTACACCAAGTAATACAGACATACATTGACACCAAGTAACAAAGACATACAATTATAGCAAGTAACAAAGACACACACTTACACCAAGTAACAAAGACATACACTGACATCAAGTAACAAAGACATACACTTACACCAAGTAATACAGACATACATTGACACCAAGTAACAAAGACATACAATTACACCAAGTAACAAAGACACACACTTACACCAAGTAAAACAGACATACACTGTCACCATGTAGCAAAGACATTCACTGATACCCAGTAACACAGACACACACTTACACCAAGTAACAAAGATATACACTGATACCCAGTAACACAGACACACACTTACACCAAGTCACAAAGACAGACACTGACACACAGTAACAAAGACAAACACTGACACCAAGTAACGAAGACAGACACTGACACCCAGTAACAAAGACAGACACTGACACCAAGTCACAAAGACATACACTGACACCAAGTAACAAAGACATACACTTACGCTAAGTAACACAGACATACAATGACATCAAGTAACAAAGACATACAATTACATCAAGTAACAAAGACATACACTGATACCAAGTAACACAGACACACAGTTACACCAAGTAACACAAACACTCACTTACACCAAGTAACAAAGACATACACTGACACCAAGTAAGAAAGAGATACAATTACACCAAGTAACAAAGACACACACTTACACCAAGTAATACAGACATACATTGACACCAAGTAACAAAGACATACAATTACAGCAAGTAACAAAGACACACACTTACGCCAAGTAACAAAGACATACTCTGACATCAAGTAACATAGACATACACTTACACCAAGTAATACAGACATACATTGACACCAAGTAACAAAGACATACAATTACACCAAGTAACAAAGACACACACTTACACCAAGTAACACAGACATACACTGTCACCATGTAACAAAGACATTCACTGATACCCAGTAACACAGACACACACTTACACCAAGTAACAAAGATATACACTGATACCCATAACACAGACACACACTTACACCAAGTCACAAAGACAGACACTGACACACAGTAACAAAGACAAACACTGACACCAGTAACGAAGACAGACACTGACACCCAGTAACAAAGACAGACACTGACACCAAGTCACAAAGACATACACTGACACCAAGTAACAAAGACATACACTTACACCAAGTAACACAGACATACAATGACATCAAGTAACAATGACATACAATTACACCAAGTAACAAAGACACACACTTGCACCAAGTAACACAGACATACACTGACACCAAGTAACAAAGGCATACACTGAAACCAAGTAACTCAGACACACACTGACACCAAGTAACACAGACATTCACTGACACCAAGTAACAAAGACATACACTGATACCCAGTAACACAGACACACACTGGGCGGCACATTGGCACAGTGGTTAGCAGCCTCACAGCTCCAGGGACCCGGGCTCGATTCTGGGTACTGCCTGTGCGGAGTTTGCAAGTTCTCCCTGTGTCTGCGTGGATTTCCTCCGGGTGCTCCGGTTTCCTCCCACATGCCAAAGACTTGCAGGTTGATAAGGTTAATTGGCCATTATAAATTGCCCCTAGTATAGGGAGGTGGTAGGGAAATATATAGGGACAGATGGGGATGTGATATGAATACGGGATTAGTGTAGGATTAGGATAAATGGGTGGTTGATGGTCGGCACAGTCTCGGTTGGCCGAAGGGTCTGTTTAAGTGCTCTATCTCTAAACTAAACTAAATACTGACACCTAGTGTCACTGACACACACTGACACCAAGTAACAAAGACATACACTGATACCCAGTAACACAGACACACACTTACACCAAGTAACACAGACATACACTGACACCAAGTAACAAAGTCAAACACTGTTACCCAGTAACACAGATACACACTTACATCAAGTAACAAAGACATACACTGATACCATGTAACACAGACACACACTTACACCAAGTAACACAAACACTCACTTACACCAAGTAACAAAGACATACACTGACACCAAGTAACAAAGAGATACAATTACACCAAGTAACAAAGACACACACTTACACCAAGTAACACAGACATACACTGACACCAAGTAACAATGACATACACTGTTACCCAGTAACACAGACACACACTTTCACCAAGTAACAAAGATATACACTGACGCCAAGTAACAAAGACATACACTTACACCAAGTAATACAGACATACATTGACACCAAGTAACAAAGACATACAATTACAGCAAGTAACAAAGACGCACACTTACACCAAGTAACACAGACATACACTGTCACCATGTAGCAAAGACATTCACTGATACCCAGTAACACAGACACACACTTACACCAAGTAACAAAGACATACACTGAAACCAAGTAACAAAGACATACACTGACACCAAGTCACAAAGACAGACACTGACACACAGTAACAAAGACAAACACTGACACCAAGTAACGAAGACAGACACTGACACCAAGTAACAAAGACATACACTTTTAGCCAGTAACACAGACACACACTTACACCAAGTAACAAAGACATTCAATGAAAGCAAGTAACACAGACACACACTTACACCAAGTAACACAGGCACACACTTACACCAAGTAACAAAGACATACACTGACACCAAGTAACAAAGACATACACTGACACCAAGTCATAAAGACATACACTGACACCAAGTAACAAAGACATACACTTACACCAAGTAACACAGACATACAATGACATCAAGTAACAAAGACATACAATTACACCAAGTAACAAAGACACACACTTGCACCAAGTAACACAGACATACACTGACACCAAGTAACAAAGACATACGCTGTTACCCAGTAACACAGACACACACTTACACCAAGTAACAAAGACATACACTGATACCAAGTAACACAGACACACACTGACACCAAGTAACACAGACATTCACAGACACCAAGTAACAAAGACATACACTGATACCCAGTAACACAGACACACACTGGGCGGCACATTGGCACAGTGGTTAGCAGCCTCACAGCTCCAGAGGCCCGGGCTCGATTCTGGGTACTGCCTGTGCGGCGTTTGCAAGTTCTCCCTGTGTCTGCGTGGTTTTCCTCCGGGTGCTCCGGTTTCCTCCCACATGCCAAAGACTTGCAGGTTGATAAGGTTAATTGGCCATTATAAATTGCCCCTAGTATAGGTAGGTGGTAGGGAAATATATAGGGACAGATGGGGATGTGATATGAATACGGGATTAGTGTAGGATTAGGATAAATGGGTGGTTGATGGTCGGCACAGTCTCGGTTGGCCGAAGGGCCTGTTTCAGTGCTGTATCACTAAACTAAATACTGACACCCAGTAACACAAACAAGCACACGCTGACACCCAGTAACATAGAGAAACACTGATACACAGTGACAAAGACATACACTGACACACAGACACAAACTGTCACCAAGTAACAAAGACTTGCACTGACACCCAGTAACAAAGACAGACACTGATAAACAGTAAGACAGACACACACTTACACCAAGTAACAAAGACATACACTGACACCAAGTAACAAAGACATACACATACACCAAGTAACAAAGACATACACTGACACCAAGTAACAAAGACATACACTGATACCCCGTAACACAGACACACACTTACACCAAGTAACAAAGACATACACTGATACCCAGTAACACAGACACACACTTACAACAAGTAACAGAGACATAAACTGACACCAAGTAACAAAGACATACACTGATACCCAGAAACACAGATACACACTTACACCAAGTAACAAAGACATACACTGACACCAAGACACAAAGACACACACTGACACCCAGTAACAAAGACTTACACTGACACCAAGTATTTTGAAACACACTGACACCAAGTAACAATGACATGCACTGATACCCAATAACACAGACACACACTTACACCAAGTAACAAAGACATACACTGACACCAAGTCACACAGACACACACTGACACCCAGTAACAAAGACATACAATGACAACAAGTCACAAAGACATACACTGATACCCAGTAACACAGACACACAATTACACCAAGTAACACAGACATACACTGACACCAAGTAACAAAGACATACACTGATACCCAGTAACACACACACACTTACACCAAGTAACAAAGACATACACTGACATCAAGTAACAAAGACATACACTGTTACCCAGTAACACAGGCACACACTTACACCAAGTAACAAAGACACAGACTTAAACCAAGTAACACAGACACACACTGACACCCAGAAACACAAACAAAAACACTGACACCAAGTGACTCAGACATACACTGACACCAAGTAACAAAGACATACAATTACACCAAGTAACAAAGACACACACTTACACCAAGTAACACAGACATACACTGTCACCATGTAGCAAAGACATTCACTGATACCCAGTAACACAGACACACACTTACACCAAGTAACAAAGATATACAATGATACCCAGTAACACAGACACACACTTACACCAATCACAAAGACAGACACTGACACACAGTAACAAAGACAAACACTGACACCAAGTAACGAAGACAGACACTGACACCCAGGAACAAAGACAGACACTGACACCAAGTCACAAAGACATACACTGACACCAAATAACAAAGACATACACTTACACCAAGTAACAAAGACATACAATGACATCAAGTAACAAAGACGTACAATTACACCAAGTAACAAAGACACACATTTGCACCAAGTAACACAGACATACACTGACACCAAGTAACAAAGACATACACTGTTACCCAGTAACACAGGCACACACTTACACCAAGTAACAAAGACACAGACTTACACCAAGTAACACAGACACACACTGACACCCAGAAACACAAACAAACACACTGACACCAAGTGACTCAGACATACACTGACACCAAGTAACAAACAAATACAATTACACCAAGTAATAAAGACACACACTTACACCAAGTAACACAGACATACACTGACACCAAGTAACAAAGACATACACTGTTACCCAGTAACACAGACACACACTTACTCCAAGTAACAAAGACATACAATGAAAGCAAGTAACACAGACACACACTTACACCAATTAACACAGGCACACACTTACACCAAGTAACAAAGACATACACTGACACCAAGTAACAAAGACATACACTTACACCAAGTAACAACGACATACACTGTTACCCAGTAACACAGACACACACTTACACCAAGTAACAAAGACATACACTGATATCCAGTAACACAGACACACACTTATACCAAGTAACAAATACATAAACTGACACCAAGTGACAAAGACATGCACTGATACCCAGAAACACAGACACACACTTACACCAAGTAACAAAGACATACACTGACACCAAGTCACAAAGACACACACTGACACCCATTAACAAAGACTTACACTGACACCAAGTATTTTGAAACACACTGACACCAAGTAACAATGACATGCACTGATACCCAGTAACAAAGACACACACTTACACCAAGTTACAAAGACATACACTGGCACCAAGTCACACAGGCACACACTGACACCCAGTAACAAAGACATACACTGACACCAAGTCACAAAGACATACACTGATACCCAGTAACACAGACACACAATTACACCAAGTAACACAGACATACACTGACACCAAGTATCAAAGACATACACTGATACCCAGTAACACAGACACACACTTATACCAAGTAACAAAGACAGACACTGATACCCAGTAACACACACACACTTACACCAGGTAACAAAGACATACACTGACATCAAGTAACAAAGACATAAACTGACACCCAGTAACACAGACACACACGGACACCAAGTAAAAAAGACACACACTTACACCAAGTAACACAGACACACACTGACACCCAGTAACACAGACACACATTTACACCAAGTAACAAAGAAATACACTGACACCAAGTAACAAAGACATACACTTACACCAAGTAATACAGACACACATTGACACCAAGTAACAAAGACATACAATTACACCAAGTAACAAAGACACACAATTACACCAAGTAACACAGACATACACTGTCACCATGTAGCAAAGACATTCACTGATACCCAGTAACACAGACACACACTTACACCAAGTAACAAAGATATACACTGATACCCAGTAACACAGACACACACTGACACCAAGTCACAAAGACAGACACTGACACACAGTAACAAAGACAAACACTGACACCAAGTCACAAAGACATACACTGACATCAAGTAACAAAGACATACACTTACACCAAGTAACAGAGACATACACTGACACCAAGTAACAAAGACATACACTGTTACCCAGTAACACAGACACACACTTACACCAAGTAACAAAGACACAGACTTAAACCAAGTAACACAGACACACACTGACACCCAGTAACACAAACAAACTTTGACACCAAGTGACTCAGACATACACTGACACCAAGTAACAAAGACATACACTGACACCAAGTAACAAAGAAATACAATTACACCAAGTAACAAAGACACACACTTACACCAAGTAACACAGACATACACTGACACCAAGTAACAAAGACATACACTGTTACCCAGTAACACAGACACACACTTACTCCAAGTAACAAAGACATACACTGACATCAAGTAACAAAGACATACACTGTTACCCAGTAACACAGGCACACACTTACACCAAGTAACAAAGACACAGACTTAAACCAAGTAACACAGACACACACTGACACCCAGAAACACAAACAAAAACACTGACACCAAGTGACTCAGACATACACTGACACCAAGTAACAAAGACATACAATTACACCAAGTAACAAAGACACACACTTACACCAAGTAACACAGACATACACTGTCACCATGTAGCAAAGACATTCACTGATACCCAGTAACACAGACACACACTTACACCAAGTAACAAAGATATACAATGATACCCAGTAACACAGACACACACTTACACCAATCACAAAGACAGACACTGACACACAGTAACAAAGACAAACACTGACACCAAGTAACGAAGACAGACACTGACACCCAGGAACAAAGACAGACACTGACACCAAGTCACAAAGACATACACTGACACCAAATAACAAAGACATACACTTACACCAAGTAACAAAGACATACAATGACATCAAGTAACAAAGACGTACAATTACACCAAGTAACAAAGACACACATTTGCACCAAGTAACACAGACATACACTGACACCAAGTAACAAAGACATACACTGTTACCCAGTAACACAGGCACACACTTACACCAAGTAACAAAGACACAGACTTACACCAAGTAACACAGACACACACTGACACCCAGAAACACAAACAAACACACTGACACCAAGTGACTCAGACATACACTGACACCAAGTAACAAACAAATACAATTACACCAAGTAATAAAGACACACACTTACACCAAGTAACACAGACATACACTGACACCAAGTAACACAGACATACACTGACACCAAGTAACAAAGACATACACTGATACCCAGTAACACACACACACTTACACCAAGTAACAAAGACATACACTGACATCAAGTAACAAAGACATACACTGTTACCCAGTAACACAGGCACACACTTACACCAAGTAACAAAGACACAGACTTAAACCAAGTAACACAGACACACACTGACACCCAGAAACACAAACAAAAACACTGACACCAAGTGACTCAGACATACACTGACACCAAGTAACAAAGACATACAATTACACCAAGTAACAAAGACACACACTTACACCAAGTAACACAGACATACACTGTCACCATGTAGCAAAGACATTCACTGATACCCAGTAACACAGACACACACTTACACCAAGTAACAAAGATATACAATGATACCCAGTAACACAGACACACACTTACACCAATCACAAAGACAGACACTGACACACAGTAACAAAGACAAACACTGACACCAAGTAACGAAGACAGACACTGACACCCAGGAACAAAGACAGACACTGACACCAAGTCACAAAGACATACACTGACACCAAATAACAAAGACATACACTTACACCAAGTAACAAAGACATACAATGACATCAAGTAACAAAGACGTACAATTACACCAAGTAACAAAGACACACATTTGCACCAAGTAACACAGACATACACTGACACCAAGTAACAAAGACATACACTGTTACCCAGTAACACAGGCACACACTTACACCAAGTAACAAAGACACAGACTTACACCAAGTAACACAGACACACACTGACACCCAGAAACACAAACAAACACACTGACACCAAGTGACTCAGACATACACTGACACCAAGTAACAAACAAATACAATTACACCAAGTAATAAAGACACACACTTACACCAAGTAACACAGACATACACTGACACCAAGTAACAAAGACATACACTGTTACCCAGTAACACAGACACACACTTACTCCAAGTAACAAAGACATACAATGAAAGCAAGTAACACAGACACACACTTACACCAATTAACACAGGCACACACTTACACCAAGTAACAAAGACATACACTGACACCAAGTAACAAAGACATACACTTACACCAAGTAACAACGACATACACTGTTACCCAGTAACACAGACACACACTTACACCAAGTAACAAAGACATACACTGATATCCAGTAACACAGACACACACTTATACCAAGTAACAAATACATAAACTGACACCAAGTGACAAAGACATGCACTGATACCCAGAAACACAGACACACACTTACACCAAGTAACAAAGACATACACTGACACCAAGTCACAAAGACACACACTGACACCCATTAACAAAGACTTACACTGACACCAAGTATTTTGAAACACACTGACACCAAGTAACAATGACATGCACTGATACCCAGTAACAAAGACACACACTTACACCAAGTTACAAAGACATACACTGGCACCAAGTCACACAGGCACACACTGACACCCAGTAACAAAGACATACACTGACACCAAGTCACAAAGACATACACTGATACCCAGTAACACAGACACACAATTACACCAAGTAACACAGACATACACTGACACCAAGTATCAAAGACATACACTGATACCCAGTAACACAGACACACACTTATACCAAGTAACAAAGACAGACACTGATACCCAGTAACACACACACACTTACACCAGGTAACAAAGACATACACTGACATCAAGTAACAAAGACATAAACTGACACCCAGTAACACAGACACACACGGACACCAAGTAAAAAAGACACACACTTACACCAAGTAACACAGACACACACTGACACCCAGTAACACAGACACACATTTACACCAAGTAACAAAGAAATACACTGACACCAAGTAACAAAGACATACACTTACACCAAGTAATACAGACACACATTGACACCAAGTAACAAAGACATACAATTACACCAAGTAACAAAGACACACAATTACACCAAGTAACACAGACATACACTGTCACCATGTAGCAAAGACATTCACTGATACCCAGTAACACAGACACACACTTACACCAAGTAACAAAGATATACACTGATACCCAGTAACACAGACACACACTGACACCAAGTCACAAAGACAGACACTGACACACAGTAACAAAGACAAACACTGACACCAAGTCACAAAGACATACACTGACATCAAGTAACAAAGACATACACTTACACCAAGTAACAGAGACATACACTGACACCAAGTAACAAAGACATACACTGTTACCCAGTAACACAGACACACACTTACACCAAGTAACAAAGACACAGACTTAAACCAAGTAACACAGACACACACTGACACCCAGTAACACAAACAAACTTTGACACCAAGTGACTCAGACATACACTGACACCAAGTAACAAAGACATACACTGACACCAAGTAACAAAGAAATACAATTACACCAAGTAACAAAGACACACACTTACACCAAGTAACACAGACATACACTGACACCAAGTAACAAAGACATACACTGTTACCCAGTAACACAGACACACACTTACTCCAAGTAACAAAGACATACACTGACACCAAGTAACAAAGACACACACTTACACCAAGTAACACAGACATAGACTGACACCAAGTAACAAAGACATACACTTACACCAAGTAACACAGACATACACTGACACCAAGTAACAAAGACATACACTGATACCCAGTAACAAAGACATACACTGACACCAAGTAACACAGACACACACTTACACCAAGTAACACAAACACACACTTACACCAAGTAACAAAGACATAAACTGACACCCAGTAACACAGACACACACTTACACCAAGTAACACAAACACACACTTACACCAAGTAACACAGACATACACTGACACCACGTAACAAAGACATACACTTACACCAAGTAACAAAGACATACACAGACACCAAGTAACAAAGACATACAGTGATACCCAGTAACACAGACACACACTTACACCAAATAACAAGTCATACACTGATACCCAGTAACACAGACACACACTTACACCAAGTAACAAAGACATACACTGACACCAATTAACAAAAACACACGCTTACACCAAGTACCACAGACATACACTGACACCCAGTAACAAAGACATACACTTACACCAAGTAACAAAGACATACAATGATACCCAGTGACACAGACACACACTTACACCAAGTAACATAGACACACACTTACACCAGGTAACACAGACAGACACTGACACCCAGTAACATAAACAAACACACTGACACCAAGTGACACAGACATACACTGACACCAAGTAACAAAGACATACACTGACACCAAGTAACACAGACACACACTTACACCAAGTAACACAAACACACACTTACACCAAGTAACAAAGACATACACTGACACCAAGTAACAAAGACATACACTGATACCCAGTAACACAGACACACACTTACACCAAATAACAAGTCATACACTGATACCCAGTAACACAGACACACGCTTACACCAAGTACCACAGACATACACTGACACCCAGTAACAAAGACATACACTTACACCAAGTAACAAAGACATACAATGATACCCAGTGACACAGACACACACTTACACCAAGTAACATAGACACACACTTACACCAAGTTACACAGACAGACACTGACACCCAGTAACATAAACAAACACACTGACACCAAGTGACACAGACATACACTGACACCAAGTAACAAAGACATACACTGACACCAAGTAACACAGACACACACTTACACCAAGTAACACAAACACACACTTACACCAAGTAACAGAGACATACACTGACACCAAGTAACAAAGACACACACTTACACCAGGTAACACAGACATAGACTGACACCAAGTAACAAAGACACACACTTACACCAAGTAACACAGACATACACTGACACCAAGTAACAAAGACATGCACTTACACCAAGTAACAAAGACATACACTGACACCAAGTAACAAAGACATACACTGATACCCAGTAACACAGACACACACTTACATCAAGTAACAAAGACATACATTGATACCCAGTAACACAGACACACACTTACATCAAGTAACAAAGACATACACTGACACCAATTAACAAAAACACACGCTTACACCAAGTAACACAGACATACACTGACACCCAGTAACAAAGACATACACTGACACCAAGTAACAAAGACATACACTGATACCCAGTAACACAGACACACACTTACACCAAGTAACAAAGACATACACTGATACCCAGTAACACAGACACACACTTACACCAAGTATTTTGACATACACTGACACCAAGTAACAAAGACATACACTGAAACCCAGTAACACAGACACACACATACACCAAGTAACAAAGACTTACAATGATACCCAGTAACAAAGACACACACTTACACCAAGTAACACAGACATACACTGACACCAAGTAACAAAGACATACACTGATACCCAGTAACACAGTCACACACTTACACCAAGTGACATAGACATACAATGACACCCAGTAACACAGACACACACGGACACCAAGTCACAAAGACACACACTAACACCAAGTAACACAGACACACACTTACACCAAGTAACACAAACACACACTTACACCAAGTAACAAAGACATACACTGACACCAAGTAACAAAGACACACACTTACACCAAGTAACACAGACATAGGCTGACACCCAGTAACAAAGACATACACTTACACCAAGTATGACAGACATACACTGACACCAAGTAACAAAGACATACACTGATACCCAGTAACAAAGACATACACTGACACCAAGTAACACAGACACACACTTACACCAAGTAACACAAACACACACTTACACCAAGTAACAAAGACATAAACTGACACCCAGTAACACAGACACACACTTACACCAAGTAACACAAACACACACTTACACCAAGTATCACACAGACATACACTGACACCAAGTAACAAAGACATACACTTACACCAAGTAACAAAGACATACACTGACACCAAGTAACAAAGACATACACTGATACCCAGTAACACAAACACACACTTACACCAAATAACAAAGACATTCACTGATACCCAGTAACACAGACACACACTTACATCAAGTAACAAAGACATACACTGACACCAATTAACAAAAACACACGCTTACACCAAGTAACACAGACATACACTGACACCCAGTAACAAAGACATACACTGACACCAAGTAACAAAGACATACACTGACACCATGTAACAAAGACATACACTGATACCCAGTAACACAGACACACACTTACAGCAAGTAACAAAGACATACACTGATACCCAGTGACACAGACACACACTTACACCAAGTAACATAGACACACACTTACACCAAGTAACACAGACACACACTGACACCCAGTAGCATAAACAAACACACTGACACCAAGTGACACAGACATACACTGACACCAAGTAACAAATACATACACTGACACCAAGTAACACAGACACACACTTACACCAAGTAACACAAACACACACTTACACCAAGTAACAGAGACATACACTGACACCAAGTAACAAAGACACACACTTACACCAAGTAACACGGACATAGACTGACACCAAGTAACAAAGACATACACTTACACCAAGTAACACAGACATACACTGACAACAAGTAACAAAGACTTACACTGATACCCAGTAACACAGACACACACTTACACCAAGTAACAAAGACACACACTGATACCCAGTAACACAGACACACACTTACACCAAGTAACAAAGACACACACTTACACCAAGTAACACAGACACACACTGACACCCAGTAACATAAACAAACACACTGACACCAAGTCACACAGACATACACTGACACCAAGTAACAAAGACATACACTGACACCAAGTAACACAGACACACACTTACACCAAGTAACACAAACACACACTTACACCAAGTAACAAAAACATACACTGACACCAAGTAACAAAGACACACACTTACACCAAGTAACGCAGACATAGACTGACACCAAGTAACAAAGACATACACTTACACCAAGTAACACAGACATACACTGACACCAAGTAACAAAGACATACACTTACACCAAGTAGCACAGACACACACTTACACCAAGTAACAAAGACATACAATGATACCCAGTAACACAGACACACACTTACACCAAGTAACACAGACATACACTGACACCAAGTAACAAAGACACACACGGACACCAAGTAACAAAGACACACACTTACACCAAGTAACACAGGCACACACTGACACCCAGTAACAACGACATACACTGATACCCAGTAACACAGGCACACACTAACACCATGTAACACAGACACACACTTACACCAAGTAACAAAGACATACTCTGATACCCAGTAACACAGACACACACTTACACCAAGTAAGACAGACATGCACTGACACCAAGTAACATAGACACACACTGACACCCAGTAACAAAGAAATACACTGATACCAAGTCACAAAGACATACACTGATACCCAGTATCACAGACACACACTGACACCAAGTAAGAAAGACATACACTTACACCAAGTAACAAAGACAGACAATTACACCAAGTAACAAAGACATACACTTACACCAAGTATTTTCACATACACTGACACCAAGTAACAAAGACATACACTGATACCCAGTAACACATACACACACGTACACCAAGTAACAAATACATACACTTACACCAAGTACCAAAGACATACACTTACACCAGGTACCAAAGACATACACTTACACCAAGTAACACAGACATACACTGACACCAAGTAACAAAGACTTACACTGATACCCAGTAACACAGACACACACTTACACCAAGTAACAAAGACACACACTGATACCCAGTAACACAGACACACACTTACACCAAGTAACAAAGACACACACTTACACCAAGTAACACAGACACACACTGACACCCAGTAACATAAACAAACACACTGACACCAAGTCACACAGACATACACTGACACCAAGTAACAAAGACATACACTGACACCAAGTAACACAGACACACACTTACACCAAGTAACACAAACACACACTTACACCAAGTAACAAAAACATACACTTACACCAAGTAACAAAGACACACACTTACACCAAGTAACACAGACATAGACTGACACCAAGTAACAAAGACATACACTTACACCAAGTAACACAGACATACACTGACACCAAGTAACAAAGACATACACTTACACCAAGTAACACAGACACACACTTACACCAAGTAACAAAGACATACAATGATACCCAGTAACACAGACGCACACTTACACGAAGTAACACAGACACACACTTACACCAAGTAACACAGGCACACACTGACACCCAGTAACAACGACATACACTGATACCCAGTAACACAGACACACACTAACACCATGTAACACAGACACACACTTACACCAAGTAACAAAGACATACTGTGATACCCAGTAACAGAGACACACACTTACACCAAGTAACACAGACATGCACTGACACCAAGTAACATAGACACACACTGACACCCAGTAACAAAGAAATACACTGATACCAAGTCACAAAGACATACACTGATACCCAGTATCACAGACACAAACTGACACCAAGTAAGAAAGACATACACTTACACCAAGTAACAAAGACAGACAATTACACCAAGTAACAAAGATATCTTACACCAAGTATTTTCACATACACTGACACCAAGTAACAAAGACATACACTGATACCCAGTAACACATACACACACGTACACCAAGTAACAAATACATACACTGACACCAAGTCACAAAGACATACACTGATACCCAGTAACACAGACACACACTTACGCCAAGTAACAAAGACACACACTGATACCCAGTAATACAGACACACACTTACTCCACGTAACAAAGACATACACTGACACCCAGTAACAAAGACATACACTGACATCCAGTAACACAGACACACACGGACACCAAGTAACAAAGTCACACACTTACACCAAGTAACACAGACACACACTGACACCCAGTAACACAAACAAACACACTGACACCCAGTAACACAAACACACACCGACACCAAGTAACAAAGACATACACTGACAACCAGTAACACGGACACACACTGGGCGACACAGTGGCGCAGTGGTTAGCACTGCAGCCTCAAAGTTCCAGGGACCCGGGTTCGATTCTGGGAACTGCCTGTGTGGATTTGCAATTTCTCCCTGTGTCTGCGTGGGTTTCCTCCGGGTGCTCCGGTTTCCTCCCACATGCCAAAGACTTGCAGGTTGATAGGTTAATTGGTCATCATAAATTGCCCCTATTTTAGGTAGGTGGTAGGGGAATATATAGGGATAGGTGGGGATGTGATAGGAATACGGGATTAGTGTAGGATTAGTATAAATGGGTGGTTAATGGTCGGCACAGACTCGGTGGGCCGAAGGGCCTGTTTAAGTGCTGCATCTCTAAATTAAACTAAATACTGACACCTAGTGTCACTGACACCCAGTAACACAAACAAACACACAGTGACACCCAGTAACACAGAGAAACACTGATACACAGCAACAAAGACATACACTGACACCAAGTAACACAGACACACACTGACACCCAGTAACAAAGACATACACTGATACCAAGTCACAAAGACATACACTGATACCCAGTAACACAGCCACACACTTACACCAAGTAACAAAGACATAAACTGACACCAAGTAACAAAGACACACACTTACACCAAGTAACACAGACATACACTGACACCAAGTAACAAAGACATACACTGATACCCAGTAACACAGGCACACACTTACACCAAGTAACAAAGACATACACTTACACCAAGTCACAAAGACACACACTGACACCCAGTAACAAAGACACACACTTACAGCAAGTAACACAGACATACACTGACACCAAGTAACAAAGACATACACTGACACGAAGTAACACAGACACACACTGACACCCAGTAACAAAGACAGACACTGATACCAA
Organism: Heterodontus francisci; assembly: GCF_036365525.1. Taxonomy (NCBI): domain Eukaryota; kingdom Metazoa; phylum Chordata; class Chondrichthyes; order Heterodontiformes; family Heterodontidae; genus Heterodontus; species Heterodontus francisci. Next base: position 2,688,992 of record NW_027141550.1, read on the forward strand.
GTCACAAAGACATACACTGATACCCAGTAACACAGACACACACTTACACCAAGTAACAAAGACATACACTGACACCAAGTAACACAGACACACTCTGACACCCAGTAACAAAGACATACACTGATACCAAGTCACAAAGACATACACTGATACCCAGTAACACAAACAAACACACACTGACACCCAGTAACAGAGAGAAACACTGATATGCAGTAACAATGACATACACTGACAACAAGTAACACAGACACACACTGACACCCAGGAACAAAGACATACACTGATACCAAGTCACAAAGACATACACTGATACCCAGTAACACAAACAAACACTCACTGACACCCAGTAACACAGAGCAACACTGATACACAGTAACAATGACATACACGGACACCAAGTAACACAGACACACACTGACACCCAGTAAAAAAGCCATACACTGACACCAAGTCACAAAGACAGACACTGATACCAAGTCACAAAGACATACACTGACACCCAGTAACACAGACACACACTGACACCAAGTAACAAAGACATACACTGACACCAAGTAACAAAGACATACACTGACACCAAGTAACAAAGACAGACAATTACACCAAGTAACAAAGTCATACACTTACACCAAGTATTTTGACATAAACTGACACCAAGTAACAAAGACATACACTGATACCCAGTAACACAGACACACACGTACACCAAGTAACAAAGACACACACTGACACCCAGTAACAAAGTCATACACTGACACCAAGTCACAAAGACATACACTGATACCGAGTAACACAGACACACACTTACACCAAGTAACACAGACATACACTGAAACCAAGTAAAAAAGACATGCACTGATACCCAGTGACACAGACACACACTTACACCAAGTAACAAAGACAAACACTGCTACACAGTAACACAGACACACACTTGCACCAAGTAACAAAGACATACACTGACACCCGGTAACAAAGACATACACTGACACCAAGTAAAAAAGACATGCACTGATACCCAGTAACACAGACACACACTTACACCAAGTAACAAAGACATACACCGACACCCAGTAACACAGACACACACGGACACCAAGTAACAAAGACACACACTTACACCAAGTAACACAGACACACACTGACACCCAGTAACACAAACAAACACACTGACACCAAGTAACACATACATACACTGACACCAAGTAACAAAGACATACACTGACACCAAGTCACAAAGACACACACTGACACCCAGTAACAAAGACACACACTTACACCAAGTAACACAGACATACACTGACACCAAGTAACAAAGACATACACTGCCACGAAGTCACACAGACACACACTGACACCCAGTAACAAAGACAGACACTGATACCAAGTCACAAAGACATACACTGATACCCAGTAACACAGACACACACTTACACCAAGTAACAAAGACATACACTGACACCAAGTAACACAGACACACTCTGACACCCAGTAACAAAGACATACACTGAAACCAAGTCACAAAGACATACACTGATACCCAGTAACACAAACAAACACACACTGACACCCAGTAACAGAGAGAAACACTGATGTGCAGTAACAATGACATACACCGACAACAAGTAACACAGACACACACTGACACCCAGTAACAAAGACATACACTGATACCAAGTCACAAAGACATACACTGATACCCAGTAACACAAACAAACACTCACTGACACCCAGTAACACAGAGAAACACTGATACACAGTAACAATGACATACACTGACACCAAGTAACACAGACACACACTGACACCCAGTAAAAAAGCCAAACACTGACACCAAGTCACAAAGACAGACACTGATACCAAGTCACAAAGACATACACTGATACCCAGTAACACAGACACACACTGACACCAAGTAACAAAGGCATACACTGACACAAAAAACAAAGACATACACTGACACCAAGTAACAAAGACAGACAATTACACCAAGTAACAAAGACATACACTTACACCAAGTATTTTGACATAAACTGACACCAAGTAACAAAGACATACACTGATACCCAGTAACACAGACACACACGTACACCAAGTAACAAAGACATACACTGACACCAAGTCACAAAGACACACACTGACACCCAGTAACAAAGTCATATACTGACACCAAGTCACAAAGACATACACTGATACCGAGTAACACAGACACACACTTACACCAAGTAACAAAGACATACATTGAAACCAAGTAAAAAAGACATGCACTGATACCCAGTAACACAGACACACACTTACACCAAGTAACAAAGACAAACACTGCTACACAGTAACACAGACACACACTTACACCAAGTAACAAAGACATACACTGACACCCGGTAACAAAGACATACACTGACACCAAGTAAAAAAGACATGCACTGATACCCAGTAACACAGACACACACGGACACCAAGTAACAAAGACACACACTTACACCAAGTAACACAGACACACACTGACACCCAGTAACACAAACAAACACACTGACACCAAGTAACACATACATACACTGACACCAAGTAACAAAGACATACACTGACACCAAGTCACAAAGACACACACTGACACCCAGTAACAAAGACACACACTTACACCAAGTAACACAGACATACACTGACACCAAGTCACAAAGACACACACTGACACCCAGTAACAAAGACACACACTTACACCAAGTAACACAGACATACACTGACACCAAGTAACAAAGACATACACTGCCACGAAGTCACACAGACACACACTGACACCCAGTAACAAAGACAGACACTGATACCAAGTCACAAAGACATACACTGATACCCAGTAACACAGACACACACTTACACCAAGTAACAAAGACATACACTGACACCAAGTAACACAGACACACTCTGACACCCAGTAACAAAGACATACACTGAAACCAAGTCACAAAGACATACACTGATACCCAGTAACACAAACAAACACACACTGACACCCAGTAACAGAGAGAAACACTGATGTGCAGTAACAATGACATACACCGACAACAAGTAACACAGACACACACTGACACCCAGTAACAAAGACATACACTGATACCAAGTCACAAAGACATACACTGATACCCAGTAACACAAACAAACACTCACTGACACCCAGTAACACAGAGAAACACTGATACACAGTAACAATGACATACACTGACACCAAGTAACACAGACACAAACTGACACCCAGTAAAAAAGCCAAACACTGACACCAAGTCACAAAGACAGACACTGATACCAAGTCACAAAGACATACACTGATACCCAGTAACACAGACACACACTGACACCAAGTAACAAAGGCATACACTGACACAAAAAACAAAGACATACACTGACACCAAGTAACAAAGACAGACAATTACACCAAGTAACAAAGACATACACTTACACCAAGTATTTTGACATAAACTGTCACCAAGTAACAAAGACATACACTGATACCCAGTAACACAGACACACACGTACACCAAGTAACAAAGACATACACTGACACCAAGTCACAAAGACACACACTGACACCCAGTAACAAAGTCATATACTGACACCAAGTCACAAAGACATACACTGATACCGAGTAACACAGACACACACTTACACCAAGTAACAAAGACATACATTGAAACCAAGTAAAAAAGACATGCACTGATACCCAGTAACACAGACACACACTTACACCAAGTAACAAAGACAAACACTGCTACACAGTAACACAGACACACACTTACACCAAGTAACAAAGACATACACTGACACCCGGTAACAAAGACATACACTGACACCAAGTAAAAAAGACATGCACTGATACCCAGTAACACAGACACACACGGACACCAAGTAACAAAGACACACACTTACACCAAGTAACACAGACACACACTGACACCCAGTAACACAAACAAACACACTGACACCAAGTAACACATACATACACTGACACCAAGTAACAAAGACATACACTGACACCAAGTCACAAAGACACACACTGACACCCAGTAACAAAGACACACACTTACACCAAGTAACACAGACATACACTGACACCAAGTAACAAAGACATACACTGCCACGAAGTAACACAGACACACAGTGACACCCAGTAACAAAGACAGACACTGATACCAAGTCACAAAGACATACACTGATACCCAGTAACACAGACACACACTTACACCAAGCAACAAAGACATACACTGACACCAAGTAACACAGACAAACTCTGACACCCAGTAACAAAGACATACACTGATACCAAGTCACAAAGACATACACTGATACCCAGTAACACAAACAAACACACTGACACCCAGTAACAGAGAGAAACACTGATATGCAGTAACAATGACATACACTGACAACAAGTAACACAGACACACACTGACACCCAGTCACAAAGACATACACTGATACCAAGTCACAAAGACATACACTGATACCCAGTAACACAAACAAACACTCACTGACACCCAGTAACACAGAGAAACACTGATACACAGTAACAATGACATACACTGACACCAAGTAACACAGACACACACGGACACCAAGTAACAAAGACACACACTTACACCAAGTAACACAGACACACACTGACACCCAGTAACACAAACAAACACACTGACACCAAGTAACACATACATACACTGACACCAAGTAACAAAGACATACACTGACACCAAGTCACAAAGACACACACTGACACCCAGTAACAAAGACACACACTTACACCAAGTAACACAGACATACACTGACACCAAGTAACAAAGACATACACTGCCACGAAGTAACACAGACACACAGTGACACCCAGTAACAAAGACAGACACTGATACCAAGTCACAAAGACATACACTGATACCCAGTAACACAGACACACACTTACACCAAGCAACAAAGACATACACTGACACCAAGTAACACAGACACACTCTGACACCCAGTAACAAAGACATACACTGATACCAAGTCACAAAGACATACACTGATACCCAGTAACACAAACAAACACACACTGACACCCAGTAACAGAGAGAAACACTGATATGCAGTAACAATGACATACACTGACAACAAGTAACACAGACACACACTGACACCCAGTAACAAAGACATACACTGATACCAAGTCACAAAGACATACACTGATACCCAGTAACACAAACAAACACTCACTGACACCCAGTAACACAGAGAAACACTGATACACAGTAACAATGACATACACTGACACCAAGTAACACAGACACACACTGACACCCAGTAAAAAAGCCATACACTGACACCAAGTCACAAAGACAGACACTGATACCAAGTCACAATGACATACACTGACACCAAGTAACACAGACACACACTGACACCCAGTAAAAAAGCCACACACTGACACCAAGTAACAAAGACATACACGGACACCAAGTAACAAAGACAGACAATTACACCAAGTAACAAAGACATACACTTACACCAAGTATTTTGACATACACTGACACCAAGTAAAAAAGACATGCACTGATACCCAGTAACACAGACACACACGGACACCAAGTAACAAAGACACACACTTACACCAAGTAACACAGACACACACTGACACCCAGTAACACAAACAAACACACTGACACCAAGTAACACATACATACACTGACACCAAATAACAAAGACATACACTGACACCAAGTCACAAAGACACACACTGACACCCAGTAACAAAGACACACACTTACACCAAGTAACACAGACATACACTGACACCAAGTAACAAAGACATACACTGCCACGAAGTAACACAGACACACAGTGACACCCAGTAACAAAGACAGACACTGATACCAAGTCACAAAGACATACACTGATACCCAGTAACACAGACACACACTTACACCAAGCAACAAAGACATACACTGACACCAAGTAACACAGACACACTCTGACACCCAGTAACAAAGACATACACTGATACCAAGTCACAAAGACATACACTGATACCCAGTAACACAAACAAACACACTGACACCCAGTAACAGAGAGAAACACTGATATGCAGTAACAATGACATACACTGACAACAAGTAACACAGACACACACTGACACCCAGTCACAAAGACATACACTGATACCAAGTCACAAAGACATACACTGATACCCAGTAACACAAACAAACACTCACTGACACCCAGTAACACAGAGAAACACTGATACACAGTAACAATGACATACACTGACACCAAGTAACACAGACACACACGGACACCAAGTAACAAAGACACACACTTACACCAAGTAACACAGACACACACTGACACCCAGTAACACAAACAAACACACTGACACCAAGTAACACATACATACACTGACACCAAGTAACAAAGACATACACTGACACCAAGTCACAAAGACACACACTGACACCCAGTAACAAAGACACACACTTACACCAAGTAACACAGACATACACTGACACCAAGTAACAAAGACATACACTGCCACGAAGTAACACAGACACACAGTGACACCCAGTAACAAAGACAGACACTGATACCAAGTCACAAAGACATACACTGATACCCAGTAACACAGACACACACTTACACCAAGCAACAAAGACATACACTGACACCAAGTAACACAGACACACTCTGACACCCAGTAACAAAGACATACACTGATACCAAGTCACAAAGACATACACTGATACCCAGTAACACAAACAAACACACACTGACACCCAGTAACAGAGAGAAACACTGATATGCAGTAACAATGACATACACTGACAACAAGTAACACAGACACACACTGACACCCAGTAACAAAGACATACACTGATACCAAGTCACAAAGACATACACTGATACCCAGTAACACAAACAAACACTCACTGACACCCAGTAACACAGAGAAACACTGATACACAGTAACAATGACATACACTGACACCAAGTAACACAGACACACACTGACACCCAGTAAAAAAGCCATACACTGACACCAAGTCACAAAGACAGACACTGATACCAAGTCACAATGACATACACTGACACCAAGTAACACAGACACACACTGACACCCAGTAAAAAAGCCACACACTGACACCAAGTAACAAAGACATACACGGACACCAAGTAACAAAGACAGACAATTACACCAAGTAACAAAGACATACACTTACACCAAGTATTTTGACATAAACTGACACCAAGTAACAAAGACATACACTGATACCCAGTAACACAGACACACACGTACACCAAGTAACAAAGACATACACTGACACCAAGTCACAAAGACACACACTGACACCCAGTAACAAAGTCGTACACTGACACCAAGTCACAAAGACATACACTGATACCGAGTAACACAGACACACACTTACACCAAGTAACACAGACGTACACTGAAACCAAGTAAAAAAGACATGCACTGATACCCAGTAACACAGACACACACTTACACCAAGTAACAAAGACAGACACTGCTACCCAGTAACACAGACACACACTTACACCAAGTCACAAAGACATACACTGACACCCGGTAACAAAGACATACACTGACACCCAGTAACACAGACACACACGGACACCAAGTAACAAAGACACACACTTACACCAAGAAACACAGACACACACTGACACCCAGTAACACAAACAAACACACTGACACCAAGTAACACAGACATACACTGACACCAAGTAACAAAGACATACACTGACACCCAGTAACACAGATACACACTGGGCGGCACCCTGGCGCAGTGGTTAGCACTGCAGCCTCACAGCTCCAGGGACGCATGTTCTATTCTGGGTACTGCCTGTGCGGAGTTTGCAAGTTCTCCCTGTGTCTGCGTGGGTTTCCTCCGGGTGCTCTGGTTTCCTCCCACATGCCAAAGACTTGCAGGTTGATAGGTTAATTGGCCATCATAAATTGCCCCTAGTTTAGGTAGGTGGTAGGGGAATATATACGGATCGGTGGGGATGTGATAGGAATGCGGGATTAGTGTAGGATTAGTATAAATTGGTGGTTGATGGTCGGCACAGACTCGGTTAGCCGAAGGGACTGTTTAAGTGCTGTATGTCTAAACTAAACTAAATACTGACACCTCGTGTCACTGACACCCAGTAACACAAACAAACACACACTGACACCCAGTCACAAAGAGATACACTGACACCAAGTAACACAGACACACACTGACACCCAGTAACAAAGACATACACTGATACCAAGTCACAAAGACATACACTGATACCCAGTAACACAAACAAACACTCACTGACACCCAGTAACACAGAGAAACACTGATACACAGTAACAATGACATACACTGACACCAAGTAACACAGACACACACTGGCACCCAGTAAAAAAGACATACACTGACACCAAGTCACAAAGACAGACACTGATACCAAGTCACAAAGACATACACTGATACCCAGTAACACAGACACATACTGACACCAAGTAACAAAGACATACACTGACACCAAGTAACAAAGACATACACTGAAACCAACTAACAAAGACAGACAATTACACCAAGTAACAAAGACATACAATTACACCAAGTATTTTGACATACACTGACACCAAGTAACAAAGACATTCACTGACACCAAGTAACAAAGACACACACTTACACCAAGTAACAAAGACAGACAATTACACCAAGTAACAAAGACATACACTGACACCAAGTACTTTGACATACACTGACACCAAGTAACAAAGACATACACTGATACCCAGTAACACAGACACACACTTACACCAAGTAACAAAGACATACACTGACACCAAGTCACAAAGACACACACTGCCACCCAGTAACAAAGACATACAATGACACCAAGTCACAAAGACATACACTGATACCCAGTAACACAGACACACACTTACACCAAGCAACACAGACATACACTGACACCCAGTAACACAGACACACACTTACACCAAGTAACAAAGACATACACTGAAACCCAGTAACAAAGACATACACTGATACCCAGTCACACAGACACACACTGACACCAAGTAACAAAGACATACACTGACACCAAGTAACAAAGACACACACTTGCACCAAGTAACAAAGACAGACAATTACACCAAGTAACAAAGACATACACTTACACCAAGTATTTTGACATACACTGACACCAAGCAACAAAGACATACACTGATACCCAGTAACACAGACACACACTTACACCAAGTAACAAAGACATACACTGACACCAAGTCACAAAGACACACACTGACACCCAGTAACAAAGACATACAATGACACCAAGTCACAAAGACATACACTGATACCCAGTATCACAGACACACACTTGCACCAAGTAACACAAACATACACTGACACCCAGTCACAAAGACACACATTTACACCAAGTAACAAAGACATACACTAACACCCAGTAACAAAGACATACAATGACACCAAGTCACAAAGACACACACTGACACCCAGTAACAAAGACATACAATGACACCAAGTCACAAAGACATACACTGATACCCAGTAACACAGACACACACTTTCACCAAGTAACATTGACATGCACTGACGCCCAGTAACACAGACACACACTTACACCAAGTAACAAAGTCATACACTGACACCCAGTAACAAAGACATACACTGACACCCAGTAACACAGGCACACACTGACACCAAGTAACAAAGACATACACTGACACCAAGTAACAAAGACACACACTTACACCAAGTAACAAAGACAGACAATTACACCAAGTAACAAAGACATTCACTTACACCAAGTATTTTGACATACACTGACACCAAGTAACAAAGACATCCACTGATACCCAGTAAAACAGACACACACTTACACCAAGTAACAAAGACATACACTGACACCAAGTCACAAAGACACACACTGACACCCAGTAACAAAGACATACAATGACACAAAGTCACAAAGACATACACTGATACCCAGTAACACAGACACACAATTACACCAAGTAACACAGACATACACTGACACCCAGTAACACAGACACACTCTTACATTAAGTAACAAAGACATACACTGACACCCAGTAACAAAGACATACACTTACACCAAGTATTTTGACATACACTGACACCAAGTAATAAAGACATAAACTGATACCCAGTAACATAGACACACACTTACACCAAGTAACAAAGACATACACTGACACCAAGTCACAAAGACACACACTGATACCCAGTAACACAGGTACACACTGTGGGGGGGGGGCACATTGGCGCAGTGGTTAGCAACGCAGTCCCACAGCTCCAGGGACCCGGGTTCGATTCTGGGTACTGCCTGTGCGGAGTTTGCAAGTTCTCCTGTGTCGGCTTGGGTTTCCTCCTGGTGCTCCGGTTTCCTCCCATATGCCAAAGACTTGCAGGTTTATCGTTGAACTGGCCATCATAAATGGCCCCTAGTATAGGTAGGTGGGAGGAAAATATATAGGGATAGGTGGGGATGTGATAGAAATATGGGATTAATGTAGGAATAGTATAAATGGGTGGTTGATGGTCGGCACAGACTCGGTGAGCCAAAGGGCCTGTTTAAGTGCTGTATCTCTAAACTAAACTAAATACTGACACCTAGTGTCACTGAAACCCAGTAACACAAACAAACACACACTGACACCCAGTCACACAGAGAAACACTGATACACTGACACCAAGTAACACAGACACACACTGACACCCAGTAACACAGAGAAACACTGATACACAGTAACAGTGACATACACTGACACCAAGTAACACAGACACACACTGGCACCCAGTAAAAAAGACATACACTGACACCAAGTCACAAAGACAGACACTGATACCAAGTCACAAAGACATACACTGATACCCAGTAACACAGACACACACTGACAGCAAATAACAAAGACATACACTGACACCCAGTAACACAGAGATACACTGACACCCAGTAACACAGACATACACTGACACCCAGTAACAAAGACATACACTGACACCCAGTAACACAGACACACACTTACACCAAGTAACACAGACACACACTGACACCCAGTAACACAAACAAACACACTGACACCAAGTAACACAGACATACACTGACACCAAGTAACACAGACACACACTTACACCAAGTAACACAGACACACACTGACACCCAGTAACACAAACAAACACACTGACACCAAGTAACACAGACACACACTGACAGCAAATAACAAAGACATACACTGACACCCAGTAACACAGACATACACTGACACCCAGTAACAAAGACATACACTGACACCCAGTAACACAGACACACACTTACACCAAGTAACACAGACACACACTGACACCCAGTAACACAAACAAACACACTGACACCAAGTAACACAGACATACACTGACACCAAGTAACACAGACAAACACTGACACCCAGTAACAAAGACATACACAGACACCAAGTCACAAAGACGTACACTGATACCAAGTCACAAAGACATACACTGATTCCCAGTAACACAGACACACACTGACACCAAGTAACAAAGACATTCACTGACACCAAGTAACAAAGACACACACTTACACCAAGTAACAAAGACATTCACTGACACCAAGTAACAACGACACACACTTACTCCAAGTATTTTGACATACACTGACACCAAGTAACAAAGACATACACTGATACCCAGTAACACAGACACACACTTACACCAAGTAACAAAGACATACACTGACACCAAGTCACAAAGACACACTCTGCCACCCAGTAACAAAGACATACAATGACACCAAGTCACAAAGACATACACTGATACCCAGTAACACAGACACACACTTACACCAAGCAACACAGACATACACTGACACCCAGTAACACAGACACACACTGACACCAAGTAACAAAGACATACACTGACACCCAGTAACAAAGACATAAACTGACACCCAGTAACAAAGACATACAATGACACCAAGTCACAAAGACATACACTGATACCCAGTAACACAGACACACACTTACACCAAGTAACACAGACATACACTGACACCCAGTAACACAGACACACACTTACACCAAGTAACAAAGACATACACTGACACCCAGTAACAAAGACATACACTGACACCCAGTAACACAGACACACACGGACACCAAGTAACAAAGACACACACTTACACTAAGTAACACAGACACACACTGACACCCAGTAACACAGACACACACTTACACCAAGTAACACAGACATATACTGACACCAAGTAACAAAGACATACACTGACACCCTGTAACGCAGACACACACGCACACCAAGTAACAAAGACACAGACTTACACCAAGTAACACAGACATACACTGACACCAAGTAACAAAGACACACACTGATTCCCAGTAACGCAGGCACACACTGGTGGGGGGTGGGGGCACATTGCCGCAGTGGTTAGCACCGCAGTCTCACAGCTCCAGGGACCCGGGTTCGATTCTGGGTACTGCCTGTGCGGAGTTTGCAAGTTCTCCTGTGTCTGCGTGGATTTCCTTCGGGTGCTCCGGTCTCCTCCCAAATGCCAAAGACTTGCAGGTTGATAGGTTAATGGGCCATCATAAATTGCCCCTAGTATAGGTAGGTGGTAGGGAAATCTTTAGGGACAGGTGGGGATGTGATAGGAATACGGGATTAGTGCAGGATTAGTATAAATGGGTGGTTGATGGTCGGCACAGACTCGGTGAGCCGAAGGGCCTGTTTAATTGCTGTATCTCTAAACTAAACTAAATACTGACACCTAGTGTCACTGACACCCATTAACACAAACAAACACACACTGACACCCAGTCACACAGAGAAACACTGATACACTGACACACAGACACACACTGACACCCAGGAACAAAGACATACACTGATACCAATTCACAAAGTCATACTCTGATACCCAGTAACGCAAACAAACACTCACTGACACCCAGTAACACAGAGAAACTCTGATACACAGGAACAATGTCATACACTGACACCAAGTAACACAGACAGACACTGGCACCCAGTAAAAAAGACATACACTGACACCAAGTCACAAAGACAGACACTGATACAAAGTCACAAAGACATACACTGATACCCAGTAACACAGACACAGACTGACACCAAGTAACAAAGACATACACTGACACCAAGTAACAAAGACATACACTGACACCAACTAACAAAGACAGACAATTACACCAAGTAACAAAGACATACAATTACACCAAGTATTTTGACATACACTGACACCAAGTCACAAAGACATGCACTGATACCCATTAACACAGACACACACTTACATCAAGTAACAAAGACAGACACTGCTACCCAGTAACACAGACACACACGGACACCAAGTAACAAAGACACACACTTACACCAAGTAACACAGACACACACTGACACCCAGTAACACAAACAAACACACACTGACATCCAGTAGAATTAGAATTAGAACATTACAGCGCAGTACAGGCCCTTTTGCCCTCGAAGTTGCTCCGACCTGTGAAACCATCTGACCTACACTATTCCATTTTCTTCCATGTGTCTATCCAATGTCCACTTAAATGCCCTTAAAGTTGGCGAATCTACTACTGCTGCAGGCAGGGCGTTCCACGCCCTTACTACTCTCTGAGTAAAGAAACTACCTCTCACATCTGTTCTATATCTATCACCCCTCAACTTGAACCTATGTCCCCTCGTGTTTGCCATCACCATCCGAGGAAAAAGACGCTCACTATCCACCCTATCTAACCCACTGATTATCTTATATGTCTCTATTAAGTCACCTCTCCTCCTCCTTCTCTCCAACGAAAACAACCTCAAGTCCCTCAGCCTTTCCTCGCAAGACCTTCCCTCCATACCAGGCAACATCCTAGTAAATCTCCTCTGCACCCTTTCCATAGCTTCCACATCCTTCCTATAATGTGGTGACCAGAACTGCACGCAATACTCCAGGTGCGGTCTCACCAGAGTTTTGTACAGCTGCAGCATGACCTCTTGGCTCCGAAACTCGATCCCCCTACTAATAAATGCTAACACACCATATGCCTTCTTAACAGCCCTATTAACCTGGTTAGCAACCTTCAGGGATTTATGCACCTGGACACCAAGATCTCTCTGTTCATCTACACTACCAAGAATCTTCCCATTAGCCCAGTACTCTGCATTCCTGTTACTCCTTCCAAAGTGAATCACCTCACACTTTTCCGCATTAAACTCCATTTGCCAACTCTCAGCCCAGTTCTGCAGCCTATCTATGTCTCTCTGTACCCTACAACATCCTTCGGCACTGTCCACAACTCCACCGACCTTAGTGTCATCTGCAAATTTACTAACCCACCCTTCTACACCCTCTTCCAGGACATTTATAAAATGACAAACAGCAGTGGCCCCAAAACAGATCCTTGCGGTACACCACTAGTAACTAAACTCCAGGATGAACATTTGCCATCAACCACCACCCTCTGTCTTCTTTCAGCTAGCCAATTTCTGATCCAAAGCTCTAAATCGCCTTCAACCCCATACTTCCGTATTTTCTGCAATAGCCTACCGTGGGGAACCTTATCAAACGCCTTACTGAAATTCATATTCACCACATCCACTGCTTTACCCTCATCCACCTGCTTGGTCACCTTCTCGAAAAACTCAATAAGGTTTGTGAGGCACGATCTACCCGTCACAAAACCGCCCTGACTATCTCTAATCTACTTATTCTTTTCAAGATGATTATAAATCCTGTCTCTTATAAACTTTTCCAACATTTTACCCACAACCGAAGTATGGCTCACAGGTCTATAATTACCAGGGCTGTCTCTACTCCCCTTCTTGAACAAGGGGACAACATCTGCAATCCTCCAGTCTTCCGGCACAATTCCTTTCGACAATGACGACATAAAGATCAAGGACAAAGGCTCTGCAATCTCCTCCCTAGCTTCCCAGAGAATCTTAGGATAAATCCCATCTGGCCCAGGGGGCTTATCTCTTTTCACACTTTCCAAAATTGCTAACAGATCCTCCTTGTGAACCTCAATCCCATCTAGCCTCGTAGCCTGAATCGAAGTATTCTCAACAACATTTTCTTTCTCTACTGTAAATACTGACGCAAAATATTCATTTAACACTTCCCCTATCTCCTCTGATTCCACACACAACTTCCCACGACTATCCTTGATTGGCCCTAATCTAACTCTAGTCATTCTTTTATTCCTGATATATGTATATCACAGAGAAACATTGATGCACAGTAACAAAGACATACACTGACACCAAGTAACACAGACACAAACTGACACCCAGTAAAAAAGACATACACTGACACCAAGTCACAAAGACATACACTGACACCAAGTCAAAAAGACAAACACTGATGCCCAGTAAGACAGACACATTCTGACACCAAGTAACAAAGACATACACTGACACCAAGTAACAAAGACATACACTTACACCACGTAACAAAGACACACACTTACACCAAGTAGCACAGACATACACTGACACCAAGTAACAAAGACAGACAATTACACCAAGTAACAAAGACATACACTTACTCCAAGTATTTTGACATACACTGACACCAAGTAACAAAGACATACACTGACACCCAGTAACATAGAGACACAGTTACACCAAGTAACAAAGACACACACTGACACCAAGTCACAAAGACACACACTGACACCCAGTAACAAAGACATACACTGACACCAAGTCACAAAGACATACACTGATACCCAGTAACACAGACACACACATACACCAAGGAACACAGACATACACTGACACCAAGTAACAAAGACATGCACTGATACCCAGTAACACAGACACACACTTACACCAAGCAACAAAGACAGACACTGCTACCCAGTAACACAGACACACACGGACACTAAGTAACAAAGACACACACTTCCACCAAGTAACACAGACACACACTAACACCCAGTAACACAAACAAACACACTGACACCAAGTAACACAGACATACACTGATACCCAGTAACACAGGCACACACTGGGTGGGGGAGGGGCACATTGGCGCAGTGGTTAGCACAGCAGCCTCACAGCTCCAGGGACCCAGGTTCTATTCTGGGTACTGCCTGTGCGGAGTTTGCAAGTTCTCCCTGTCTCTGCGTGGGTTTCCTCCGGGTGCTTCGGTTTCCTCCCACATGCCAAAGACTTGCAGGTTGATAGGTTAATTGGCCATCATAAATTGCCCCAAGTATAGTTAGGTGGTAGGGGAATATATAGGGATAGGTGGGGATGTGATAGGAATACGGGATTAGTGTAGGATTAGTATAAATGGGTGGTTAATGGTCGGCACAGACTCGGTGGGCCGAAGGGTCTGTTTAAGTGCTGTATCTCTAAACTAAACTAAATACTGACACCTAGTGTCACAGACACCCAGTTACACAAACAAACACACAGTGACACCCAGTAACACAGAGAAACACTGATACACAGTAACACAGACATACACTGACACCAAGTAACACAGACACACACTGACACTCAGTAACAAAGACGTACACTGATACCATGTCACAAAGACATACACTGATACCCAGTAACACAGCCACACACATACACCAAGTAACAAAGACATAAACTGACACCAAGTAACAAAGACACACACTTACACCAAGTAACACAGACATACACTGACACCAAGTAACAAAGACATACACTGATACCCAGTAACACAAACAAACACTTACACCAAGTAACAAAGACATACACTGACACCAAGTCACAAAGACACACACTGACACCCAGTAACAAAGACATACACTGACACCAAGTCACAAAGACATACACTGATACCCAGTAACACAGACACACACTTACACCAAGTAACACAGACATACACTGACACCAACTAACAAAGACATACACTGATACCCAGTAACACAGTCACACACTTACACCAAGTAACAAAGACATACACTGATACCCATTAACACAGACACACACTTACACCAAGTAACAAAGACATACACTGACACCCAGTAACAAAGACACACACTGACACCCAGTAACAAAGACACACACTTACACCAAGTAACACAGACATACACTGACACCAAGTAACAATGACATACACTGACACGAAGTAACACAGACAGACACTGACATCCAGTAACAAAGACATACACTGATACCAAGTCAGAAAGACATACACTGATTCCCAGTAACACAGACACACACTTAAACCAAGTAACAAAGACATACACTGACACCAAGTAACACAGACACACACTGACACCCAGTAACAAAGACATACACTGATACCAAGTCACAAAGACATACTCCGATACCCAGTAACACAAACAAACACACACTGACACCCAGTAACACAGAGAAACACTGATATACAGTAACAATGACATACACTGACAACAAGTAACACAGACACACACTGACACCAAGTAACAAAGACAGACACTGATACCAAGTCACAAAGACATACACTGATACCCAGTCACACAGACACACACTGACACCAAGTAACAAAGACATACACTGATACCCAGTAACGCAGGCACACACTGGGGGGGGGGGGAGGGGGGGGGGATGGGGGGCACATCGGCGCTGTGGTTAGCACCGCAGCCTCACAGCTCCAGGGACCCGGGTTCGATTCTGGGTACTGCCTGTGCTGAGTTTGCAAGTTCTCCCTGTGTCTGCGTGGGTTTCCTCCGGGTGCTCCGGTTTCCTCCCACATGCCAAAGACTTGCGGGTTGATAGGTTAATTGGCCATCATAAATTGCCCCTAGTATAGGTAGGTGGTAGGGAAATATATAGGGACAGGTGGGGATGTGATAGGAATACGGGATTAGTGTAAGATTAGTATAAATGGGTGGTTGATGGTCGGCACAGACTCGTTGGGCCGAAGGGCCTGTTTAAGTGCTGCATCACTAAACTAAACTAAATACTGACTCCTAGTGTCACTGACACCCAGTAACACAAATAAACACATACTGACACCCAGTAACACAGAGAAACACTGACACACAGTAACAAAGACATACACTGACACCAAGTAAAACAGACACACACTGACACCCAGTAACAAAGACAGACACTGATACCAAGTCACAAAGTCATACACTGATACCCAGTAACACAGCCACACACTTACACCAAGTAACAAAAAGACGTACACTGACACCAAGTAACAAAGACACACACTTACACCAAGTAACACAGACATACACTGACACCAAGTAACAAAGACAAACACTGATACCCAGTAACACAGACACACACTTACACAAAGTAACAAAGACGTGCACTGACACCAAGTCACAAAGACACACACTGACACCCAGTAACAAAGACATACACAGACACCAAGTCACAAAGACATACACTGCTACCCGTAACACAGCCACACACTTACACCAAGTAACACAGACATGCACTGACACCAAGTAACAAAGACATACACTGATACCCAGTAACACAGGCACACACTTACACCAAGTAACAAAGACAGACACTGATACCCAGTAACATAGACACACACTTACACCAAGTAACAAAGACATACACTGACACCCAGTAACAGAGAAACACTGATACACAGTTACAAAGACATACACTGACACGAAGTAACACAGACACACACTGACACACAGTAACAAAGACATACACTGATACCAAGTCACAAAGACATACACTTACACCAAGTATTTTGACATACACTGACACCAAGTAACAAAGACATACACTGATACCCAGTAACACAGACACAAACTTACACCAAGTAACAAAGACATACACTGACACCAAGTCACAAAGACACACACTGATACCCAGTAACACAGACACACACTTGCACCCAGTAACAAAGTCACACAGACACCAAGTCAAAAAGACATACTCTGATACCCAGTAACACAGACACACACTTACACCAAGTAACACATGCATACACTGACACCAAGTAACAAAGACATACACTGATACCCAGTAACACAGACACACACTTACACCAAGTAACAAAGACAGACACTGACACCCAGTAACACAGAGAAACACTGATACACAGTAACAAAGACATACACTGACACGAAGTAACACAGACACACACTGACACCCAGTAACAAAGACATACACTGATACCAAGTCACAAAGACATACACTGATACCCAGTAACACAGACACACACTTACACCAAGTAACAAAGATACACACTGACACCAAGTAACATAGACACACACTGACACCCAGTAACAAAGACATACAATGACACCAAGTCACAAAGACATACACTGATACCAAGTCACAAAGACATACACTGACACCAAGTATTTTGACATACACTGACACCAAGTAACAAAGACATACACTGACTCCAAGTAACAAAGACATGCACTGATACCCAGTAACACAGACACACACTTACACCAAGTAACAAAGACAGACACTGCTACCCAGTAACACAGACACACACTTACACCAAGTAACAAAGACATACACTGACACCCAGTAACACAGACACACACGGACACCAAGTAACAAAGACACACACTTGCACCAAGTAACACAGACGCACAATGACACCCAGTAACACAAACAAACACACACTGACACCCAGTAACACAGAAAAACACTGATACACAGTAACAAAGACATACACTGACACCAAGTAACGCAGACACACACTGACACCCAGTAACAAAGACATACACTGATACCAAGTCACAAAGTCATACACTGATACCCAGTAACACAGCCACACACTTACACAAAGTAACAAAGACATACACTGAGACCAAGTCACAAAGACACACACTGACACCCAGTAACAAAGACATACACTGACACCAAGTCACAAAGACATACACTTACACCAAGTAACACAGACATACACTGACACCAAGTAACAAAGACATACACTGTAACCCAGTAACACAGACACACACTTACACAAAGTAACAAAGACATACACTGAGACCAAGTCACAAAGACACACACTGACACCCAGTAACAAAGACATACACTGACACCAAGTCACAAAGACATACACTGATACCCAGTAACACAGACACACACTTACACCAAGTAACACAGACATACACTGGCACCAAGTAACAAAGACATACACTGATACCCAGTAACACAGACACACACTTACACCAAGTAGCAAAGAAAGACACTGATACCCAGTAACACAGACACACACTTATACCAAGTAACAAAGACATACACTGACACCCAGTAACACAGAGAAACAATGATACACAGTAACAAAGACGTACACTGACACGAAGAAACACAGACACACACTGACACCCAGTAACAAAGACATACACTGATACCAAGTCACAAAGACATACACTGATACCCAGTAACACAGACACACACTTACACCAAGTAACAAAGATACACACTGAGACCAAGTAACACGGACACACACTGACACCCAGTAACAAAGACATACACTGATACCAAGTCACAAAGACATACACTGATACCCAGTAACACAAACAAACACACACTGACAGACAGTAACACAGAGAAACACTGATACACAGTAACAATGACATACACTGACACCAATTAACACAGACACACACTGACACTCAGTAAAAAAGACATACACTGACACCAAGTCACAAAGACATACACTGATACCAAGTCACAAAGACATACACTTACACCAAGTATTTTGACATACACTGACACCAAGTAACAAAGACATACACTGATACCCAGTAACACAGACACACACTTACACCAAGTAACAAAGACATACACTGACACCAAGTCACAAAGACACACACTGACACCCAGTAACAAAGTCATACACTGACACCAAGTCACAAAGACATACACTGATACCCAGTAACACAGACACACACTTACACCAAGTAACACAGACATACACTGACACCAAGTAACAAAGACATGCACTGATACCGAGTAACACAGACACACACTTACACCAAGTAACACAGACATACACTGACACCCAGTAACAAAGACATACACTGACACCCAATAACACAGACACACACGGACACCAAGTAACAAAGACACACACTTACACCAAGTAACACAGACGCACAATGACACCCAGTAACACAAACAAACACACACTGACACCCAGTAACACAGAAAAACACTGATACACAGTAACAAAGACATACACTGACACCAAGTAACGCAGACACACACTGACACCCAGTAACAAAGACATACACTGATACCAAGTCACAAAGTCATACACCGATACCCAGTAACACAGCCACACACTTACAACAAGTAACAAAGACCTACACTGACACCAAGTAACAAAGACACACACTTACACCAAGTAACACAGACATACACTGACACCAAGTAACAATGACATACACTGATACCCAGTAACACAGACACACACTTACACAAAGTAACAAAGACATACACTGAGACCAAGTCACAAAGACACACACTGACACCCAGTAACAAAGACATACACTGACACCAAGTCACAAAGACATACACTGATACCCAGTAACACAGACACACACTGACACCAAGTAACACAGACAAACACTGACACCAAGTAACACAGACATACACTGATACCCAGTAACACAGACACACACTTACACCAAGTAACAAAGAAAGACACTGATACCCAGTAACACAGACACACACTTATACCAAGTAACAAAGACATACACTGACACCCAGTAACACAGAGAAACAATGATACACAGTAACAAAGACGTACACTGACACGAAGAAACACAGACACACACTGCCACCCAGTAACAAAGACATACACTGATACCAAGTCACAAAGACATACACTGATACCCAGTAACACAGACACACACTTACACCAAGTAACAAAGATACACACTGACACCAAGTAACACGGACACACACTGACACCCAGTAACAAAGACATACACTGATACCAAGTCACAAAGACATACACTGATACCCAGTAACACAGACAAACACACACTGACACACATTAACACAGAGAAACACTGATACACAGTAACAATGACATACACTGACACCAATTAACACAGACACACACTGAAACCCAGTAAAAAAGACATACGCTGACACCAAGTCACAAAGACATACACTGATACCCAGGAACACAGACACACACTTACACCAAGTAACAAAGACATACACTGACACCAAGTCACAAAGACACACACTGACACCCAGTAACAAAGTCATACACTGACACCAAGTCACAAAGACATACACTGATACCCAGTAACACAGACACACACTTACACCAAGTAACACATGCATACACTGACACCAAGTAACAAAGACATACACTGATACCCAGTAACACAGACACACACTTACAACAAGTAACAAAGACAGACACTGACACCCAGTAACACAGACACACATTTACACCAAGTAACAAATACATACAGTGACACCCAGTAACACAGAGAAACACTGATACACAGTAACAAAGATACACACTGACACCAAGTAACACAGACACACACTGACACAAAGTAACAAAGACTTACACTGATACCAAGTCACAAAGACATACACTGATACCCAGTAACACAAACAAACACACACTGACACCCAGTAACACAGAGAAACACTGATACACAGTAACAATGACATACACTGACACCAAGTAACACAGACACACACTGACACCCAGTAAAAAAGACATACAATGACACCAAGTCACAAAGACATACACTTACACCAAGTATTTTGACATACACTGACACCAAGTAACGAAGACATACACTGATACCCAGTAACACAGACACACACTTATACCAAGTAACAAAGGCATACACTGACACCAAGTCATAAAGACACACACTGACACCCAGTAACAAAGTCATACACTGACACCAAGTCACAAAGACATACACTGATACCCAGTAACACAGACACACACTTACACCAAGTAACACAGACATACACTGACACCAAGTAACAAAGACATGCACTGATACCCAGTAACACAGACACACACTGACACCCAGAAACAAAGACATACAGTGACACCCAGTAACACTGACACACACGGACACCAAGTAACAAAGACACACACTTACACCAAGTAACACAGACACACAATGACACCCAGTAACACAAACAAACACACACTGACACCCAGTAACACAGAGAAACATTGATGAACAGTAACAAAGACATACACTGACACCAAGTAACACAGACACACACTGACGCCCAGTAACAAAGACATACACTGACACCAAGTCACAAAGACTTACACTGACACCAAGTAACACAGACACACACTGACACCCAGTAACAAAGACATACACTGATACCCAGCAACACAGACACACACTGACACCAAGTAACAAAGACATACATTGACACCAAGTAACAAAGACACACACTTACACCAAGTAACACAGACATACACTGACACCCAGTAACAAAGACATACACTGATACCCAGTAAGAAAGACACACACTTACACCAAGTAACAAAGACATGCACTGACGCCAAGTCACAAAGACACACACTGACACCCAGTAACAAAGACATACACTCACACCAAGTCACAAAGACATACACTGATACCCAGTAACACAGACACACACTTACACTAAGTAACAAAGACAGACACTGATACCCAGTATCACAGACACACACATACACCAAGTAACAAAGACATACACTGACACCCAGTAACAAAGACATACACTGACACCCAGTAACACAGACACACACGGACACCAAGTAACAAAGACATACACTGACACCAAGTAACAAAGACACACACTTACACGAAGTAACACAGACATACACTGACACCAAGTAACAAAGACACACACTTACACCAAGTAACAAAGACATGCACTGATACCCAGTAACACAGGCACACACTGTGGCGGGGGGGGGGGCACATTGGCGCAGTGGATAGCACCGCAGCCTCATAGCTCCAGGGACCCGGGTTCAATTCTGGGTACTGCCTGAGCGGAGTTTGCAAGTTCTCCCTGTGTCTGCGTGGGTTTCCTCCGGGTGCTCCGGTTTCCTCCCACATGCCAAAGACTTGCCGGTTGATTGGTTCATTGGCTATCATAAATTGCCCCTAGTATAGGTAGGTGGTAGGGAAATATATAGGGACAGGTGGGGATGTGATAGGAATACGGGATTAGTGTAGGATTAGTATAAATGGGTGGTTGATGGTCGGCACAGACTCGGTGGGCCGAAGGGCCTGTTTAAGTGCTGTATCTCGAAACTAAACTAAATACTGACACCCAGTGTCACTGACACCCAGTAACACAAACAAACACGCACTGACACACAGTAACAAAGACATACACAGACACCAAGTAACACAGACACCCACTGACACCCAGTAACAAAGGCATACACTGATACCAAGTCACAAAGACATACACTGATCCCCAGTATCACAGCCACACCCTTACACCAAGTAACAAAGACATACACTGACATCAAGTAACAAAGACACACACTTACACCAAGTAACACAGACATACACTGACACCAAGTAACAAAGACATACACTGATACCCAGTAACACAGACACACACTTACACCAAGTAACAAAGACATACACTGACACCAAGTCACAAAGACACACACTGACACCCAGTAACAAAGACATACACTGACACCAAGTCACAAAGACATACACTGATACCCAGTAACACAGACACACACTTACACCAAGTAACACAGACATACACTGACACCAAATCACAAAGACACACACTGACACCCATTAACAAAGACATACACTGACACCAAGTCACAAAGACATACACTGATACCCAGTAACACAGACACACATTTACACCAAGTAACACAGACATACACTGACACCAAGTCACAAAGACATACACTGATACCCAGTAACACAGACACACACTTACACCAAGTAACAAAGACAGACACTGATACCCAAGAACACAGACACACACGGACACCAAGTTACAAAGACGTACAATGACACCCAGTAACAAAGACACACACTGACACCCAGTAACAAAGACACACACTCACACCAAGTAACACAGACATACACTGACACCAAGTAACAAAGACATACACTGATACCCAGTAACACAGGCACACACTGGGGGGGAGGGGAGGGGGGGGGCACATCGGCGCTGTGGTTAGCACCGCAGCCTCACAGCTCCAGGGACCCGGGTTCGATTCTGGGTACTGCCTGTGCGGAGTTTGCAAGTTCTCCCTGTGTCTGCCTGGGTTTCCTCCGGGTGCTCCGGTTCCCTCCCACATGCCAAAGACTTGCAGGTTGATAGGTTAATTGGCCATCATAAATTGCCCCTCGTATAGGTAGGTGGGAGGGAAATATATATCGACAGGTGGGGATGTGATAGGAATACGGGATTAGTGCAGGATTAGTATAAATGGGTGGCTGATGGTCGGCACAGACTCGGTGGGCCGAAGGGCCTGTTTAAGTGCTGTATCTCTAAACTAAACTAAATACTGACACATAGTGTCACTGACACCCAGTAACACAAACAAATACACACTGACACCCAGTAACACAGAGAAACATTGATACACAGTAACAAAGACATACACTGACACGAAGTAACACAGACACTCACTGACACCCAGTAACAAAGACATACACTGATACCAAGTCACAAAGACATACACTGATACCCAGTAACACAGACACACACTTACACCAAGTAACAAAGACATACACTGACACCAAGTAACAAAGTCATACACTTACACCAAGTAACACAGACATACACTGACACCCAGCAACAAAGACATACACTGATACCCAGTAACACAGACACACACTTACAGCAAGTAACAAAGACATACACTGACACCAAGTCACAAAGAGACACACTGACACCCAGTAACAAAGACATACACTGACACCAAGTCACAAAGACATACACTGAAACCCAGTAACACATACACACACCTACACCAATTAACACAGACATACACTGACACCAAGTAACAAAGACATACACTGATACCCAGTAACACAGACACACACTTACACCAAGTCACAAAACAATACACTGATACCCAGTAACACAAACACACACTTTCACCAAGTAACACAGACATGCACTGACACCAAGTAACAAAGACATACACTGATACCCAGTAACACAGACACACACTTACACCAAGTAACAAAGACATGCACTGATACCCAGTAACACAGACACACACTTACACCAAGTAACAAAGACAGACACTGATAACCAGTAACACAGACACACACATACACCAAGTAACAAAGACATACACTGACACCCAGTAACAATGACATACACTGACACCCAGTAACACAGACACACACGGACACCAAGTAACAAAGACACACACTTACACCAAGTAACACAGACACACACTGACACCCAGTAACACAGACACACACTTACACCAAGTAACACAGTCATACACTGACACCAAGTAACAAAGACATACACTGATACCTAGTAACAAAGACATACACTGACACCAAGTAACAAAGACAGACACTGATACCCAGTAACACAGACACACACATGCACCAAGTAACAAAGACATACACTGACACCCAGTAACAAAGACATACACTGAAACCCAGTAACACTGACACACACGGACACCAAGTAACAAAGACACACACTTACACCAAGTAACACAGACACCCAGTAACACAGATACACACTTACACCAAGTAACACAGACATACACTGACACCAAGTACCAAAGACATACACTGATACCCAGTCACACAGACACACACTTACACCAAGTAACAAAGACAGACACTGCTACCCAGTAACACAGACACACACGTACACCAAGTAACAAAGACACACACTTACACCAAGTAACACAGACACACACTGACACCCAGTTACACTAACAAGCACACTGACACCAAGTAACACAGACATCCACTGACACCAAGTAACAAAGACATACACTGATACACAGTAACACAGGCACACACTGGGGGCGGGGCACATTGGCGCAGTGGTTAGCACCGCAGCCTCACAGCTCCAGGGACCCGGGTTCGATTCTGGGTACTGCCTGTGCGGAGTTTGCAAGTTCTCCCTGTGTCTGCGTGGGTTTCCTCCGCGTGTTCCGGTTTCCTCCCGCATGCCAAAGACTTGCAGGTTGATTGGTTAATTGGCCATCATAAATTGCCCCTAGTAGAGGTAGGAGGTAGGGAAATATATAGGGACAGGTGGGGATGTGATAGGTATACGGGATTAGTGTAGGATTAGTATAAATGGGTGGTTGATGGTCGGCACTGACTCGGTGGGCCGAACGGCCTGTTTAATTGCTGTATCTCTAAGCTAAACTAAATACTGACTCCTAGTGTCACTGACACCCAGTAACACAAACAAACACACACTGACACCCAGTAACACAGAGAAACACTGATACACAGTCACAAAGACATACACTGACACGAAGTAAAACAGACACACACTGACACCCAGCAACAAAGACATACACTGATACCAAGTAACAAAGATATACACTGATACCCAGTAACACAGACACACACATACAACAAGTAACAAAGACATACACTGACAGCAAGTCACAAAGACACACACTTACACCCAGTAAAAAAGACATACTCTGACACCACGTCACAAAGACATACACTGATACCCAGTAACACAGACACACACTTTCACCAAGTAACACAAACATACACTGACACCAAGTAACAAAGACATACACTGATTCCCAGTAACACAGACACACACTTGCACCAAGTAACAAAGACAGACACTGATACCCAGTAACACAGACACACACTTACACCAAGTAACAAAGACATACACTGACAGCCAGTAACGAAGACACATACTGACACCCAGTAACAAAGACACACACTTACAAAAAGTAACACAGACATACACTGACACCAAGTAACAAAGACATACACTGATACCCAGTAACACAGGCACACACTGGGGGGTGGGGGGGCACATCACCACTGTGGTTAGCACCGCAGCCTCACAGCTCCAGGGACCCGGTTTCGATTCTGGGTACTGCCTGTGCGGAGTTTGCAAGTTCTCCCTGTGTCTGCCTGGGTTTCCTCCGGGTGCTCCGGTTTCCTCCCACATGCCAAAGACTTGCAGGTTGATAGGTTAATTGGCCATCATAAATTGCCCCGAGTACATGTAGGTGGTAGGGAAATATATAGGGACAGGTGGGGATGTGATAGGAATACGGGATTAGTGTAGGATTAGTATAAATGGGTGGTTGATGGTCGGCCCAGACTCGGTGGGCCGAGGGGCCTGTTTCAGTGCCTTATCTCTAAACTAAACTAAATACTGACACCTAGTGTCACTGACACCCAGTAACACAAACAAACACACACTGACACCCAGTAACACAGAGAAACACTGATACACAGTCACAAAGACATACACTGACACGAATTAACACAGACAAACACTGACACCCAGTAACAAAGACATACACTGATACCAAGTGACAAAGACATACACTGATACCCAGTAACACAGACACACACTTACACCAAGTAAAAAAGACACACACTTACACCAAGTAACACAAACATACACTGACACCAAGTAACAAAGACATACACAGACACCAAGTAACAAAGACATAAACTGACACACAGTAGCAAAGACATACACTGACACCAAGTCACAAAGACACACACTGACACCCAGTAAAAAAGACATACACTGACACCAAGTCACAAAGACATACACTGACACCAAGTAACAAAGACATACACTGATAACCAGTAGCACAGACACACACTTGCACCAAGTAACAAAGACATTCACTGACACCAAGTAACAAAGACATACAATTACACCAAGTAACACAGACATACACTGACACCAAGTAACACAGACACACACTGACGCCCAGTAACAAAGACATACACTGACACCAAGTCACAAAGACGTACACTGACACCAAGTAACACAGACACACACTGACACCCAGTAACAAAGAAATACACTGATACCCAGCAACACAGACACACACTGACACCAAGTAACAAAGACAGACAATTACACCAAGTAACAAAGACATACACTTACACCAAGTATTTTGACATACACAGACACCAAGTAACAAAGACATTCACTGATACCCAGTAACAAAGACACACACTTACACCAAGTAACAAAGGCATACACTGACACCAAGTCACAAAGACACACACTGACATCAAGGAACAAAGACACACACTTACACCAAGTAACACAGACATAAACTGACACCAAGTAACAAAGACATACACTGATACCCAGTAACACAGACACACACTGACACCAAGTCACAAAGACACTCACTGACACCGAGTAACACAGACACACACTTACACCAAGTAACACAGAGAAACACTGATACACAGGAACAAAGACATACACTGACACGAAGTAACACAGACACAGACTGACAGCCAGTAACAAAGACATACACTGATACCAAGTCACAAAGACATACACTGATACCCAGTAACACAGACACACACTTACACCAAGTAACAAAGACATACATTGACACCAAGTAACAAAGACACACACTTACACCAAGTAACACAGACATACACTGACACCCAGTAACAAAGACATACAATTACACGAAGTAACAAAGACACACACTTACACCTTTTAAAACAGACATACACTGACACCATGTAACAAAGACATGCACTGATACCCAGTAACACAGACACACACTTACACCAAGTAACAAAGATATACACTGATACCCAGTAAAACAGACACAAACTTACACCAAGTAACAAAGACATACACTGACACCAAGTTACAAAGACATACACTGACACCAAGTAACGAAGACAGACACTGACACCCAGTAACAAAGACGTACACTGATTCCCAGTAACACAGACACACACTTACACCAAGTAACAAAGACAGACACTGATACCCAGTAACACAGACACACACTTACACCAAGTCACAAAACAATACACTGATACCCAGTAACACAGACACAAACTTACACCAAGTAACACAGACATACACTGACACCAAGTAACAAAGACATACACTGATACCCAGTAACACAGACACACACCTACACCAAGTAACAAAGACATACACTGATACCCAGTCACACAGACACACACTGACACCAAGTAACAAAGACAGACACTGACACCCAGTAACAAAGACATACACTGACACCAAGTCACAAAGACACACACTGACACCCAGTAAAAAAGACACACACTTACACCAAGTAACACAGACATACACTGACACCAAGTAACAAAGACATACATTGATACCCAGTAACACAGACACACACCTACACCAAGTAACAAAGACATACACTGATACCCAGTCACACAGACACACACTTACACCAAGTAACAAAGACATACACTGATACCCAGTAACAAAGACAAACACTGACACCAAGTCACAAAGACACACACTGACACCCAGTAAAAAAGACATACACTGACACCAAGTCACAAAGACATACACTGATTCCCAGTAACACAGACACACACTTACAACAAGTAACAAAGACAGACACTGATACCCAGTAACACAGACACACACTTACACCAAGTCACAAAACAATACACTGACACCCAGTAACACAGACACACACTTACACCAAGTAACACAGACATACACTGACACCAAGTAACAAAGACATACACTGATACCCCGTAACACAGACACACACCTTCACCAAGTAACAAAGACATACACTGATACCCAGTCACACAGACACACACTTACACCAAGTAACAAAGACAGACACTGATACCCAGTAACACAGACACACACATACACCAAGTAACAAAGAAATAAACTGACACCCAGTAACAAAGACGTACACTGACACCAAGTCACAAAGACACACACTGACACCCAGTAAAAAAGACATACACTGACACCAAGTCACAAAGACATACACTGATACCCAGTAACACAGACACACACTTACACCAAGTAACACAGACATACACTGACACCAAGTAACAAAGACATACACTGATACCCGGTAACACAGGCACACACTGGGGGGTGGGGGGTGGGGGTGGGCACATCACCGCTGTGGTTAGCACCGCAGCCTCACAGCTCCAGGGACCCGGGTTCAATTCTGGGAACTGCCTGTGCGGAGTTTGCAAGTTCTCCCTGTGTTTGCGTGTGTTTCCTCCGGGTGCTCCGGTTTCCTCCCACATGCCAAAGACTTGCAGGTTGATAGGTTAATTGGCCATCATAAATTGCCCCGAGTACATGTAGGTGGTAGGGAAATATATAGGGACAGGTGGGGATGTGATAGGAATACGGGATTAGTGTAGGATTAGTATAAATGGGTGGTTGATGGTCGGCCCAGTCTCGGTGGGCCGAGGGGCCTGTTTCAGTGCTGTATCTCTAAACTAAACTAAATACTGACACCTAGCGTCACTGACACCCAGTAACACAAACAAACACACACTGACACCCAGTAACACAGAGAAACACTGATACACAGTCACAAAGACATACACTGACACGAATTAACACAGACACACACTGACACCCAGTAACAAAGACATACACTGATACCAAGTGACAAAGACATACACTGATACCCAGTAACACAGACACACACTTACACCAAGTAACAAAGACATACACTGACACCAAGTAACAAAGACACACATCCACCAAGTAACACAGACATACACGGACACCCAGTAACAAAGACATACACTGATACCCAGTAACACAGAAACAAACTTACACCAAGTAACAAAGACATACACTGACACCAAGTCACAAAGACACACACTGACACCCAGTAACAAAGACATACACTGACACCAAGTCACAAAGACATACACTGATACCCAGTAACAAAGTCATGCACTTACACCAAGTAACACAGCCATATACTGATACAAAGTAACACAGACACACTCTTACACCAAGTAACACAGACGCAAAATTACACCAAGTAACAAAGACATACACTGACACCAAGTAACATAGTCATACACTTACAACACGTAACACGGACATACACTGACACCAAGTAACAAAGACATACAATTACACCAAGTAACAAAGACACACACTTACACGAAGTAACAAAGACATACACGGACACCAAGTAACAAAGACATACACTGACACCCAGTAACACAGACACACACTTACACCAAGTAACAAAGACATACACTGACACCAAGTAACAAAGACATACACTGATAACCAGTAACACAGACACACACTTACACCAAGTAAACAAGACACACACTTACACCAAGTAACACAGACATACACTGACACCAAGTAACAAAGACATACACAGACACCAAGTAACAAAGACATAAACTGACACACAGTAGCAAAGACATACACTGACACCAAGTCACAAAGACACACACTGACACCCAGTAAAAAAGACATACACTGACACCAAGTCACAAAGACATACACTGACACCAAGTAACAAAGACATACACTGATAACCAGTAGCACAGACACACACTTACACCAAGTAACAAAGACACACACTGACACCAAGTAACAAAGACATACAATTACACCAAGTAACACAGACATACACTGACATCAAGTAACAAAGACATACAATTACACCAAGTAACAAAGACATACACTGTTACCCAGTAACACAGACACACAATTACAACAAGTAACAAAAACACACACTTACACCAAGTAACAAAGACATACACTGACACCAAGTAACAAAGACATACACTGACACCAAGTAACAAAGAAATACACTTACACCATGTAACACAGACATACACTGACACCCAGTAACAAAGACGTACACTTGCACCAAGTAACACAGACAGACACTGACACCATGTAACAAAGACATGCAGTGAAACCCAGTAACACAGACATACACTGACATCAAGTAACAAAGACACACACTTACACCAAGTAACACAGACATACACTGACACCATGTAACAAAGACATGCACTGATACCCAGTAACACAGACATACACTGACACCAAGTAACAAAGAGATAAACTTTCACCAACGAACAAAGACATACACTGATACCCAGTAACACAGAAACAGACTTACACCAAGTAACAAAGACAGACACTGACAACCAGTCACAAAGACATCCACTGATACCCAGTAACACAGAAACACACTTACACCAAGTAACAAAGACAAACACTGACACCAAGTAACAAAGACATACACTGACACCAAGAAACAAAGACATACACTTACACCAATTAACACAGACACACACTGACACCCAGTAACACAAACAAACACACACTAACACCCAGTAACATAGAGAAACACAGACATAAAGTTACAAAGACATACACAGACTCACACTGACACCAAGTAACAAAGACTAACACAGCCACACACTGTCACCAAGTAACAAAGACATACACTGACACCCAGTAGCAAAGACATAGACTGACACCAAGTCACAAAGACATACACTGATACCCAGTAACACAGACACACACTTCCACCAAGTAACAAATACATAAACTTACACCAAGTAACACAGGCATACACTTACACGACGTAACACAGACATACACTGACACCAAGTAACAAAGACATACACTTAAACCAAGTAACAAAGATACACACTTACACGAAGTAACACAGACATACACTGACACCAAGTAACAAAGACATAAACTGATACCCAGTAACACAGACACACACTTACACCAAGTAACAAAGACACACACTTACACGACGTAACACAGACATACACTGACACCAAGTAACAAAGACATACACTGATACCCAGTAACAGAGACACTCACTTACACCAAGTAACAAAGACATACACTGACACCCAGTAACAAAGACACACACTGACACCATGTAACACAGACATACACTGACACCAAGTAACAAAGACATACACGGAAACCCAGTAACACAGACACACACTTACACCAAGTAACAAAGACATCCACTGACACCAAGTAACAAAGACATAAACTGACACACAGTAACAAAGACATACACTGACACCAAGTCAAAAGACATACACTGACACCCAGTAACAAAGACATACACTGACACCAAGTCACAAAGACATACACTGACACCCAGTAACAAAGACTTACACTGATACCCAGTAGCACAGACACACACTTACACCAAGTAACCAAGACATACACTGACACCAAGTAACAAAGACATACACTTACACCAAGTAACACAGACATACACTGACACCAAGTAACAAAGACATACAATTACACCAAGTAGCAAAGACACACACTTACACCAAGTAACACAGACATACACTGACACCAAGTAACAAAGTCATACACTGTTACCCAGTAACACAGACACACACTTACACCAAGTAACACAGACATACACTGACACCATGTAACAAAGACATGCAGTGATACCCAGTAACACAGACATACACTGACACCAAGTAACAAAGACACACACTTACACCAAGTAACACAGACATACACTGACACCATGTAACAAAGACATGCACTGATAACCAGTAACAAAGACATACACTGACACCAACAAACAAAGAAATACACTGATACCCAGTAACACAGACACAGACTTACACCCAGTAACAAAGACATACACTGACACCAAGTCACAAAGACATACACTGATACCCAGTAACACAGACACACAGTTACACCAAGTAACAAAGACAAACACTGACACCAAGTAACAAAGACATACACTGACACCAAGAAACAAAGACATACACTTACACCAAGTAACAAAGACACACACTGAAACCCAGTAACGCAAACAAACACACACTGACACCCAGCAACATAGAGAAACACAGACACACAGTAACAAAGACATACACAGACTCACTCTTACACCAAGTAACAAAGACTAGGTGTACTAGCTAGATGGATAAAGAACTGGCTGGGCAACAGGAGACAGAGAGTAGCAGTAGAAGGGAGTTTCTCAAAATGGAGACGTGTGACCAGTGGTGTTCCACAGGGATCCGTGCTGGGACCACTGTCGTTTGTGATATACATTAATGATTTGGAGGAAAGTATAGGTGGACTGATTAGCAAATTTGCAGACGACACTAAGATTGGTGGAGTAGCAGATAGTGAAGGGGACTGTCAGAGAATACAGCAGAATATAGATAGATTGGCGAGTTGGGCAGAGAAATGGCAGATGGAGTTCAATAGGGCAAATGCGAGGTGATGCATTTTGGAAGATCCAATTCAATAGTGAACTATACAGTAAATGGAAAAGTCCTGGGGAAAATTGATGTCCAGAGAGATTTGGGTGTTCAGATCCACTGTTCCCTGAAGGTGGCAACGCAGGTAAATAGAGTGGACAAGAAGGCATACGGCATGCTTTCCTTCATCGGACGGGGCATTGAGTACAAGAGTTGGCAGGTCATGTTACAGTTGTACAGGACTTTGGTTCGGCCACATTTGGAATACTGCGTACAGTTCTGGTCGCCACATTATCAAAAGGATGTGGATGCTTTGGAAAGGGTGCAGAGGAGGTTCACCAGGATGTTGCCTGGTATGGAGGGCGTAGCTATGAAGAGAGGTTGTGTAGATTAGGATTATTTTCATTAGAAAGACGGAGGTTGAGGGGGGACCTGATTGAGGTGTACAAAATCATGAGAGGTATAGACAGGGTGGATAGCAAGAAGCTTTTTCCCAGAGTGGGGGTTTCAATTACTAGAGGACACGAGTTCAAAGTGAAAGGGGAAACGTTTAGGGGGGATATGCGTGGAAAGTTCTTTACGCAGAGGGTGGTGGGCACCTGGAACGCATTGCCAGCGGAGGTGGTAGATGCGGGCACGATGGAGTCTTTTAAGATGTATCTAGACAGATACATGAATGGGCAGGAAGAAAAGAGATACAGAAGCTTAGAAAATAGGCGACATGTTTAGAGAGAGGATCTGGATCGGCGCAGGCTTGGAGGGCCGAAGGGCCTGTTCCTGTGCTGTAATTATCTTTGACACCAATAGCAAAGACAAAAAAAAAAAAAAATCTTTGACTAACACAGACACACACTGTCACCAAGTAACAAAGACATACACTGACACCCAGTAACAAAGACATAGACTGACACCAAGTCACAAAGACATACACTGATACCCAGTAACACAGACACACACTTCCACCAAGTAAACAAGACACACACTTACACCAAGTAACACAGACATACACTGACACCAAGTAACAAAGACATACACAGACACCAAGTAACAAAGACATAAACTGACACACAGTAGCAAAGACATACACTGACACCAAGTCACAAAGACACACACTGACACCCAGTAAAAAAGACATACACTGACACCAAGTCACAAAGACATACACTGACACCAAGTAACAAAGACATACACTGATAACCAGTAGCACAGACACACACTTACACCAAGTAACAAAGACATACACTGACACCAAGTAACAAAGACATACAATTACAAAAAGTAACACAGACATACACTGACATCAAGTAACAAAGACATACAATTACACCAAGTAACAAAGACATACACTGTTACCCAGTAACACAGACACACAATTACAACAAGTAACAAAAACACACACTTACACCAAGTAACAAAGACATACACTGACACCAAGTAACAAAGACATACAATTACACCAAGTAACAAAGAAATACACTTACACCATGTAACACAGACATACACTGACACCAAGTAACAAAGACATACACTGTTACCCAGTAACACAGACACACACTTACGCCAAGTCACAAAGACATACACTGATACCAAGTAACACAGACACAAACTTACACCAAGTAACAAATACATACACTGACACCAAGTAACAAGTCATACACTTACACCAAGTAACACAGACATACACTGACACCAAGTAACAAAGACATACAATTACACCAAGTAACAAAGACACACACTTACACCTTTTAAAACAGACATACACTGACACCATGTAACAAAGACATGCACTGATACCCAGTAACACAGACACACACTTACACCAAGTAACAAAGATATACACTGATACCCAGTAAAACAGACACAAACTTACACCAAGTAACAAAGACATACACTGACACCAAGTTACAAAGACATACACTGACACCAAGTAACGAAGACAGACACTGACACCCAGTAACAAAGACGTACACTTGCACCAAGTAACACAGACAGACACTGACACCATGTAACAAAGACATGCAGTGAAACCCAGTAACACAGACATACACTGACATCAAGTAACAAAGACACACACTTACACCAAGTAACACAGACATACACTGACACCATGTAACAAAGACATGCACTGATACCCAGTAACACAGACATACACTGACACCAAGTAACAAAGAGATAAACTTTCACCAACGAACAAAGACATACACTGATACCCAGTAACACAGAAACAGACTTACACCAAGTAACAAAGACAGACACTGACAACCAGTCACAAAGACATCCACTGATACCCAGTAACACAGAAACACACTTACACCAAGTAACAAAGACAAACACTGACACCAAGTAACAAAGACATACACTGACACCAAGAAACAAAGACATACACTTACACCAATTAACACAGACACACACTGACACCCAGTAACACAAACAAACACACACTAACACCCAGTAACATAGAGAAACACAGACATAAAGTTACAAAGACATACACAGACTCACACTGACACCAAGTAACAAAGACTAACACAGCCACACACTGTCACCAAGTAACAAAGACATACACTGACACCCAGTAGCAAAGACATAGACTGACACCAAGTCACAAAGACATACACTGATACCCAGTAACACAGACACACACTTCCACCAAGTAACAAATACATAAACTTACACCAAGTAACACAGACATACACTTACACGACGTAACACAGACATACACTGACACCAAGTAACAAAGACATACACTTAAACCAAGTAACAAAGATACACACTTACACGAAGTAACACAGACATACACTGACACCAAGTAACAAAGACATAAACTGATACCCAGTAACACAGACACACACTTACACCAAGTAACAAAGACACACACTTACACGACGTAACACAGATATACACTGACACCAAGTAACAGAGACATACACTGATACCCAGTAACAGAGACACTCACTTACACCAAGTAACAAAGACATACACTGACACCCAGTAACAAAGACACACACTGACACCATGTAACACAGACATACACTGACACCAAGTAACAAAGACATACACGGAAACCCAGTAACACAGACATACACTGACACCAAGTAACAAAGACATACACAGACACCAAGTAACAAAGACATAAACTGACACACAGTAGCAAAGACATACACTGACACCAAGTCACAAAGACACACACTGACACCCAGTAAAAAAGACATACACTGACACCAAGTCACAAAGACATACACTGACACCAAGTAACAAAGACATACACTGATAACCAGTAGCACAGACACACACTTACACCAAGTAACAAAGACATACACTGACACCAAGTAACAAAGACATACAATTACACCAAGTAACACAGACATACACTGACATCAAGTAACAAAGACATACAATTACACCAAGTAACAAAGACATACACTGTTACCCAGTAACACAGACACACAATTACAACAAGTAACAAAAACACACACTTACACCAAGTAACAAAGACATACACTGACACCAAGTAACAAAGACATACAATTACACCAAGTAACAAAGAAATACACTTACACCATGTAACACAGACATACACTGACACCAAGTAACAAAGACATACACTGTTACCCAGTAACACAGACACACACTTACGCCAAGTCACAAAGACATACACTGATACCAAGTAACACAGACACAAACTTACACCAAGTAACAAATACATACACTGACACCAAGTAACAAAGTCATACACTTACACCAAGTAACACAGACATACACTGACACCAAGTAACAAAGACATACAATTATACCAAGTAACAAAGACACACACTTACACCTTTTAAAACAGACATACACTGACACCATGTAACAAAGACATGCACTGATACCCAGTAACACAGACACACACTTACACCAAGTAACAAAGATATACACTGATACCCAGTAAAACAGACACAAACTTACACCAAGTAACAAAGACATACACTGACACCAAGTTACAAAGACATACACTGACACCAAGTAACGAAGACAGACACTGACACCCAGTAACAAAGACGTACACTTGCACCAAGTAACACAGACAGACACTGACACCATGTAACAAAGACATGCAGTGAAACCCAGTAACACAGACATACACTGACATCAAGTAACAAAGACACACACTTACACCAAGTAACACAGACATACACTGACACCATGTAACAAAGACATGCACTGATACCCAGTAACACAGACATACACTGACACCAAGTAACAAAGAGATAAACTTTCACCAACGAACAAATACATACACTGATACCCAGTAACACAGAAACAGACTTACACCAAGTAACAAAGACAGACACTGACAACCAGTCACAAAGACATCCACTGATACCCAGTAACACAGAAACACACTTACACCAAGTAACAAAGACAAACACTGACACCAAGTAACAAAGACATACACTGACACCAAGAAACAAAGACATACACTTACACCAATTAACACAGACACACACTGACACCCAGTAACACAAACAAACACACACTAACACCCAGTAACATAGAGAAACACAGACATAAAGTTACAAAGACATACACAGACTCACACTGACACCAAGTAACAAAGACTAACACAGCCACACACTGTCACCAAGTAACAAAGACATACACTGACACCCAGTAGCAAAGACATAGACTGACACCAAGTCACAAAGACATACACTGATACCCAGTAACACAGACACACACTTCCACCAAGTAACAAATACATAAACTTACACCAAGTAACACAGACATACACTTACACGACGTAACACAGACATACACTGACACCAAGTAACAAAGACATACACTTAAACCAAGTAACAAAGATACACACTTACACGAAGTAACACAGACATACACTGACACCAAGTAACAAAGACATAAACTGATACCCAGTAACACAGACACACACTTACACCAAGTAACAAAGACACACACTTACACGACGTAACACAGATATACACTGACACCAAGTAACAAAGACATACACTGATACCCAGTAACAGAGACACTCACTTACACCAAGTAACAAAGACATACACTGACACCCAGTAACAAAGACACACACTGACACCATGTAACACAGACATACACTGACACCAAGTAACAAAGACATACACGGAAACCCAGTAACACAGACACACACTTACACCAAGTAACAAAGACATCCACTGACACCAAGTAACAAAGACATAAACTGACACACAGTAACAAAGACATACACTGACACCAAGTCAAAAGACATACACTGACACCCAGTAACAAAGACATACACTGACACCAAGTCACAAAGACATACACTGACACCCAGTAACAAAGACTTACACTGATACCCAGTAGCACAGACACACACTTACACCAAGTAACCAAGACATACACTGACACCAAGTAACAAAGACATACACTTACACCAAGTAACACAGACATACACTGACACCAAGTAACAAAGACATACAATTACACCAAGTAGCAAAGACACACACTTACACCAAGTAACACAGACATACACTGACACCAAGTAACAAAGACATACACTGTTACCCAGTAACACAGACACACACTTACACCAAGTAACACAGACATACACTGACACCATGTAACAAAGACATGCAGTGATACCCAGTAACACAGACATACACTGACACCAAGTAACAAAGACACACACTTACACCAAGTAACGCAGACATACACTGACACCATGTAACAAAGACATGCACTGATACCCAGTAACAAAGACATACACTGACACCAACAAACAAAGAAATACACTGATACCCAGTAACACAGACACAGACTTACACCCAGTAACAAAGACATACACTGACACCAAGTCACAAAGACATACACTGATACCCAGTAACACAGACACACAGTTACACCAAGTAACAAAGACAAACACTGACACCAAGTAACAAAGACATACACTGACACCAAGAAACAAAGACATACACTTACACCAAGTAACAAAGACACACACTGAAACCCAGTAACGCAAGCAAACACACACTGACACCCAGCAACATAGAGAAACACAGACACACAGTAACAAAGACATACACAGACTCACTCTTACACCAAGTAACAAAGACTAGGTGTACTAGCTAGATGGATAAAGAACTGGCTGGGCAACAGGAGACAGAGAGTAGCAGTAGAAGGGAGTTTCTCAAAATGGAGACGTGTGACCAGTGGTGTTCCACAGGGATCCGTGCTGGGACCACTGTCGTTTGTGATATACATTAATGATTTGGAGGAAAGTATAGGTGGACTGATTAGCAAATTTGCAGACGACACTAAGATTGGTGGAGTAGCAGATAGTGAAGGGGACTGTCAGAGAATACAGCAGAATATAGATAGATTGGCGAGTTGGGCAGAGAAATGGCAGATGGAGTTCAATAGGGCAAATGCGAGGTGATGCATTTTGGAAGATCCAATTCAATAGTGAACTATACAGTAAATGGAAAAGTCCTGGGGAAAATTGATGTCCAGAGAGATTTGGGTGTTCAGATCCACTGTTCCCTGAAGGTGGCAACGCAGGTAAATAGAGTGGACAAGAAGGCATACGGCATGCTTTCCTTCATCGGACGGGGCATTGAGTACAAGAGTTGGCAGGTCATGTTACAGTTGTACAGGACTTTGGTTCGGCCACATTTGGAATACTGCGTACAGTTCTGGTCGCCACATTATCAAAAGGATGTGGATGCTTTGGAAAGGGTGCAGAGGAGGTTCACCAGGATGTTGCCTGGTATGGAGGGCGTAGCTATGAAGAGAGGATGAGTAGATTAGGATTATTTTCATTAGAAAGACGGAGGTTGAGGGGGGACCTGATTGAGGTGTACAAAATCATGAGAGGTATAGACAGGGTGGATAGCAAGAAGCTTTTTCCCAGAGTGGGGGTTTCAATTACTAGAGGACACGAGTTCAAAGTGAAAGGGGAAACGTTTAGGGGGGATATGCGTGGAAAGTTCTTTACGCAGAGGGTGGTGGGCACCTGGAACGCATTGCCAGCGGAGGTGGTAGATGCGGGCACGATGGAGTCTTTTAAGATGTATCTAGACAGATACATGAATGGGCAGGAAGAAAAGAGATACAGAAGCTTAGAAAATAGGCGACATGTTTAGAGAGAGGATCTGGATCGGCGCAGGCTTGGAGGGCCGAAGGGCCTGTTCCTGTGCTGTAATTATCTTTGACACCAAGTAGCAAAGACAAAAAAAAAAAAAATCTTTGACTAACACAGACACACACTGTCACCAAGTAACAAAGACATACACTGACACCAAGTAACAAAGACATAGACTGACACCAAGTCACAAAGACATACACTGATACCCAGTAACACAGACACACACTTCCACCAAGTAAACAAGACACACACTTACACCAAGTAACACAGACATACACTGACACCAAGTAACAAAGACATACACAGACACCAAGTAACAAAGACATAAACTGACACACAGTAGCAAAGACATACACTGACA
Source organism: Heterodontus francisci (assembly GCF_036365525.1). NCBI lineage: Eukaryota > Metazoa > Chordata > Chondrichthyes > Heterodontiformes > Heterodontidae > Heterodontus > Heterodontus francisci. The sequence goes on from NW_027141550.1 coordinate 2,731,736, forward strand.
CCAAGTCACAAAGACACACACTGACACCCAGTAAAAAAGACATACACTGACACCAAGTCACAAAGACATACACTGACACCAAGTAACAAAGACATACACTGATAACCAGTAGCACAGACACACACTTACACCAAGTAACAAAGACATACACTGACACCAAGTAACAAAGACATACAATTACACCAAGTAACACAGACATACACTGACATCAAGTAACAAAGACATACAATTACACCAAGTAACAAAGACATACACTGTTACCCAGTAACACAGACACACAATTACAACAAGTAACAAAAACACACACTTACACCAAGTAACAAAGACATACACTGACACCAAGTAACAAAGACATACAATTACACCAAGTAACAAAGAAATACACTTACACCATGTAACACAGACATACACTGACACCAAGTAACAAAGACATACACTGTTACCCAGTAACACAGACACACACTTACGCCAAGTCACAAAGACATACACTGATACCAAGTAACACAGACACAAACTTACACCAAGTAACAAATACATACACTGACACCAAGTAACAAAGTCATACACTTACACCAAGTAACACAGACATACACTGACACCAAGTAACAAAGACATACAATTACACCAAGTAACAAAGACACACACTTACACCTTTTAAAACAGACATACACTGACACCATGTAACAAAGACATGCACTGATACCCAGTAACACAGACACACACTTACACCAAGTAACAAAGATATACACTGATACCCAGTAAAACAGACACAAACTTACACCAAGTAACAAAGACATACACTGACACCAAGTTACAAAGACATACACTGACACCAAGTAACGAAGACAGACACTGACACCCAGTAACAAAGACGTACACTTGCACCAAGTAACACAGACAGACACTGACACCATGTAACAAAGACATGCAGTGAAACCCAGTAACACAGACATACACTGACATCAAGTAACAAAGACACACACTTACACCAAGTAACACAGACATACACTGACACCATGTAACAAAGACATGCACTGATACCCAGTAACACAGACATACACTGACACCAAGTAACAAAGAGATAAACTTTCACCAACGAACAAAGACATACACTGATACCCAGTAACACAGAAACAGACTTACACCAAGTAACAAAGACAGACACTGACAACCAGTCACAAAGACATCCACTGATACCCAGTAACACAGAAACACACTTACACCAAGTAACAAAGACAAACACTGACACCAAGTAACAAAGACATACACTGACACCAAGAAACAAAGACATACACTTACACCAATTAACACAGACACACACTGACACCCAGTAACACAAACAAACACACACTAACACCCAGTAACATAGAGAAACACAGACATAAAGTTACAAAGACATACACAGACTCACACTGACACCAAGTAACAAAGACTAACACAGCCACACACTGTCACCAAGTAACAAAGACATACACTGACACCCAGTAGCAAAGACATAGACTGACACCAAGTCACAAAGACATACACTGATACCCAGTAACACAGACACACACTTCCACCAAGTAACAAATACATAAACTTACACCAAGTAACACAGACATACACTTACACGACGTAACACAGACATACACTGACACCAAGTAACAAAGACATACACTTAAACCAAGTAACAAAGATACACACTTACACGAAGTAACACAGACATACACTGACACCAAGTAACAAAGACATAAACTGATACCCAGTAACACAGACACACACTTACACCAAGTAACAAAGACACACACTTACACGACGTAACACAGACATACACTGACACCAAGTAACAAAGACATACACTGATACCCAGTAACAGAGACACTCACTTACACCAAGTAACAAAGACATGCACTGACACCCAGTAACAAAGACACACACTGACACCATGTAACACAGACATGCACTGACACCAAGTAACAAAGACATACACGGAAACCCAGTAACACAGACACACACTTACACCAAGTAACAAAGACATCCACTGACACCAAGTAACAAAGACATAAACTGACACACAGTAACAAAGACATACACTGACACCAAGTCAAAAGACATACACTGACACCCAGTAACAAAGACATACACTGACACCAAGTCACAAAGACATACACTGACACCCAGTAACAAAGACTTACACTGATACCCAGTAGCACAGACACACACTTACACCAAGTAACCAAGACATACACTGACACCAAGTAACAAAGACATACACTTACACCAAGTAACACAGACATACACTGACACCAAGTAACAAAGACATACAATTACACCAAGTAGCAAAGACACACACTTACACCAAGTAACACAGACATACACTGACACCAAGTAACAAAGACATACACTGTTACCCAGTAACACAGACACACACTTACACCAAGTAACACAGACATAAACTGACACCATGTAACAAAGACATGCAGTGATACCCAGTAACACAGACATACACTGACACCAAGTAACAAAGACACACACTTACACCAAGTAACACAGACATACACTGACACCATGTAACAAAGACATGCACTGATACCCAGTAACAAAGACATACACTGACACCAACAAACAAAGAAATACACTGATACCCAGTAACACAGACACAGACTTACACCCAGTAACAAAGACATACACTGACACCAAGTCACAAAGACATACACTGATACCCAGTAACACAGACACACAGTTACACCAAGTAACAAAGACAAACACTGACACCAAGTAACAAAGACATACACTGACACCAAGAAACAAAGACATACACTTACACCAAGTAACAAAGACACACACTGAAACCCAGTAACGCAAACAAACGCAAACAAACACACACTGACACCCAGCAACATAGAGAAGCACAGACACACAGTAACAAAGACATACACAGACTCACTCTTACACCAAGTAACAAAGACTCGGTGTACTAGCTAGATGGATAAAGAACTGGCTGGGCAACAGGAGACAGAGAGTAGCAGTAGAAGGGAGTTTCTCAAAATGGAGACGTGTGACCAGTGGTGTTCCACAGGGATCCGTGCTGGGACCACTGTCGTTTGTGATATACATTAATGATTTGGAGGAAAGTATAGGTGGACTGATTAGCAAATTTGCAGACGACACTAAGATTGGTGGAGTAGCAGATAGTGAAGGGGACTGTCAGAGAATACAGCAGAATATAGATAGATTGGCGAGTTGGGCAGAGAAATGGCAGATGGAGTTCAATAGGGCAAATGCGAGGTGATGCATTTTGGAAGATCCAATTCAATAGTGAACTATACAGTAAATGGAAAAGTCCTGGGGAAAATTGATGTCCAGAGAGATTTGGGTGTTCAGATCCACTGTTCCCTGAAGGTGGCAACGCAGGTAAATAGAGTGGACAAGAAGGCATACGGCATGCTTTCCTTCATCGGACGGGGCATTGAGTACAAGAGTTGGCAGGTCATGTTACAGTTGTACAGGACTTTGGTTCGGCCACATTTGGAATACTGTGTACAGTTCTGGTCGCCACATTATCAAAAGGATGTGGATGCTTTGGAAAGGGTGCAGAGGAGGTTCACCAGGATGTTGCCTGGTATGGAGGGCGTAGCTATGAAGAGAGGTTGAGTAGATTAGGATTATTTTCATTAGAAAGACGGAGGTTGAGGGGGGACCTGATTGAGGTGTACAAAATCATGAGAGGTATAGACAGGGTGGATAGCAAGAAGCTTTTTCCCAGAGTGGGGGTTTCAATTACTAGAGGACACGAGTTCAAAGTGAAAGGGGAAACGTTTAGGGGGGATATGCGTGGAAAGTTCTTTACGCAGAGGGTGGTGGGCACCTGGAACGCATTGCCAGCGGAGGTGGTAGATGCGGGCACGATGGAGTCTTTTAAGATGTATCTAGACAGATACATGAATGGGCAGGAAGAAAAGAGATACAGAAGCTTAGAAAATAGGCGACATGTTTAGAGAGAGGATCTGGATCGGCGCAGGCTTGGAGGGCCGAAGGGCCTGTTCCTGTGCTGTAATTATCTTTGACACCAAGTAGCAAAGACAAAAAAAAAAAAAAATCTTTGACTAACACAGACACACACTGTCACCAAGTAACAAAGACATACACTGACACCCAGTAACAAAGACATAGACTGACACCAAGTCACAAAGACATACACTGATACCCAGTAACACAGACACACACTTCCACCAAGTAACAAAGAGAAACACTGACACCAAGTAACAAAGACATACACTTACACCAAGTAACACAGACATACACTGACACCAAGTAACAAAGACATACACTTAAACCAAGTAACAAAGATACACACTTACACGAAGTAAAACAGACATACACTGACACCAAGTAACAAAGACATAAACTGACACCCAGTAACACAGACACACACTTACACCAAGTAACAAAGACATACACTGACACCCAGTAACAAAGACATACACTGACACCATGTAACACAGACATACACTGACACAAAGTAACAAAGACATACACTGACACCCAGTAACACAGGCAAACACTTACACCTAGTAACAAAGACATACACTGACACCAAGTAAAAAAGAAATACACTGATACCCAGCAGCACAGACGCACACTTACACCAAGTAACAAAGACACACACTTACACCAAGTAACACAGACATAAACTGACACCAAGTAACAAAGACATACACTGATACCAAGTAACAAAGACATAAACTGACACACAGTAACCAAGACATAAACTGACACCAAGTCACAAAGACATACACTGACACCCAGTAACAAAGACACACAATGACACCAAGTCACAAAGACATACACAGACACCAAGTAACAAAGACATGCACTGATACACAGTAGCACAGTCACACACTTACACCAAGTAACCAAGACATAAACTGACACCAAGTAACAAAGACATACACTTACACCTAGTAACACAGACATACACTGACACCAAGTAACAAAGACATACAATTACACCAAGTAACAAAGACACACACTTACACCAAGTAACACAGACATACACTGTTACCCAGTAACACAGACACACACTTAAACCAAGTAACAAAGGCATACACTGATACCAAGTAACACAGACACACGCTTACACCAAGTAACACAAACACACACTTACACCAAGTAACAAAGACATGCACTGACACCAAGTAACAAAGACATACAATTACACCAAGTAACAAAGACACACACATACACCATGTAACACAGACATACACTGACACCAAGTTTCAAAGACATACACTGTTACCCAGTAACACAGACACACACTTACACCAAGTAACAAAGACATACACTGATACCAAGTAACACAGACACACACTTACACCAAGTAACACAGACACACACTTACACCAAGTAACAAAGACATACAATGACACCAGGTAACAAAGACATACACTTACACCAAGTAACACAGACATACACTGACACCAAGTAACACAGACATACACTGACACCAAGTAACAAAGACATACAATTACACCAAGTAACAAAGACACACACTAACACCAAGTAACACAGTCATACACTGACACCAAGTAACAAAGACATACACTGTTACCCAGTAACACAGACACACACTTACACCAAGTAACAAAGACAGACACTGATACCGATCAACACAGACCCACACTTACAACAGGTAACACAGAAATACACTGACACCAAGTAACAAAGACATACACTGATACCCAGTAACACAGACACACACTGGGCGGCACATTGGCACAGTGGTTAGCAGCCTCACAGGTCCAGGGACACGGGCTCGATTCTGGGTACTGCCTGTGCGGAGTTTGCGAGTTCTCCCTGTGTCTGCGTGGGTTTCCTCCGGGTGCTCCGGTTTCCTTCCACATGCCAAAGACATGCAGGTTGATAGGTTAATTGGAAATTATAAATTGCCCCTAGTATAGGTAGGTGGTAGGGAAATATATAGGGACAGGTGGCGATGTGATAGGAATACGGGATTAGTGTAGGATTAGTATAAATGGGTGGTTGATGGTCGGCACAGACTCGGTTGGCCGAAGGGCCTGTTTCAGTGCTGTATCACTAAACTAAATACTGACACACAGTAACACAAACAAACACACGCTGACACCCAGTAACATAGAGAAACACTGATGCACAGTAACAAAGACATACACTTACGCCAAGTAACAAAGACATACACTGATAACCAGTAACATAGACACACACTTACTCCAAGTAACAAAGACGTACACAGACATCAAGTAACAGAGACATAGACTCACGCCAAGTAACAAAGCCATACACAGACACCAAGTAACAAAGACATACACTGATACGCAGTAACACAGACATACACTTACACCAAGTAACAAAGACATACACTGATATCCAGTAACACAGACACACACTTACACCAAGTAACATAGACATACACTGACACCAAGTAACAAAGACAGACACAGACACCATGTAACAAAGGCATACACTTACACTAAGTAACAAAGACACACACTTACACCAGGTAACAAAGACATACACTGACACCAAGTAACAAAGACAGACAATTACACCAAGTAACAAAGACATACACTTACACCAAATATTTTGACATACACTGACACCAAGTAACAAAGACATACACTGATACCCAGTAACACAGACACACAATTAAACCAAGTAACCAAGACATACACTGACACCAAGTCACAAAGACACACACTGACACCCAATAACAAAGACATACACTGACACCAAGTCACAAAGACATACACTGATACCAAGAAACAAAGACATACACTTACACCAATTAACACAGACACACACTGACACCCAGTAACACAAACAAACACACACTAACACCCAGTAACATAGAGAAACACAGACATAAAGTTACAAAGACATACACAGACTCACACTGACACCAAGTAACAAAGACTAACACAGCCACACACTGTCACCAAGTAACAAAGACATACACTGACACCCAGTAGCAAAGACATAGACTGACACCAAGTCACAAAGACATACACTGATACCCAGTAACACAGACACACACTTCCACCAAGTAACAAATACATAAACTTACACCAAGTAACACAGACATACACTTACACGACGTAACACAGACATACACTGACACCAAGTAACAAAGACATACACTTAAACCAAGTAACAAAGATACACACTTACACGAAGTAACACAGACATACACTGACACCAAGTAACAAAGACATAAACTGATACCCAGTAACACAGACACACACTTACACCAAGTAACAAAGACACACACTTACACGACGTAACACAGACATACACTGACACCAAGTAACAAAGACATACACTGATACCCAGTAACAGAGACACTCACTTACACCAAGTAACAAAGACATGCACTGACACCCAGTAACAAAGACACACACTGACACCATGTAACACAGACATGCACTGACACCAAGTAACAAAGACATACACGGAAACCCAGTAACACAGACACACACTTACACCAAGTAACAAAGACATCCACTGACACCAAGTAACAAAGACATAAACTGACACACAGTAACAAAGACATACACTGACACCAAGTCAAAAGACATACACTGACACCCAGTAACAAAGACATACACTGACACCAAGTCACAAAGACATACACTGACACCCAGTAACAAAGACTTACACTGATACCCAGTAGCACAGACACACACTTACACCAAGTAACCAAGACATACACTGACACCAAGTAACAAAGACATACACTTACACCAAGTAACACAGACATACACTGACACCAAGTAACAAAGACATACAATTACACCAAGTAGCAAAGACACACACTTACACCAAGTAACACAGACATACACTGACACCAAGTAACAAAGACATACACTGTTACCCAGTAACACAGACACACACTTACACCAAGTAACACAGACATAAACTGACACCATGTAACAAAGACATGCAGTGATACCCAGTAACACAGACATACACTGACACCAAGTAACAAAGACACACACTTACACCAAGTAACACAGACATACACTGACACCATGTAACAAAGACATGCACTGATACCCAGTAACAAAGACATACACTGACACCAACAAACAAAGAAATACACTGATACCCAGTAACACAGACACAGACTTACACCCAGTAACAAAGACATACACTGACACCAAGTCACAAAGACATACACTGATACCCAGTAACACAGACACACAGTTACACCAAGTAACAAAGACAAACACTGACACCAAGTAACAAAGACATACACTGACACCAAGAAACAAAGACACACACTTACACCAAGTAACAAAGACACACACTGAAACCCAGTAACGCAAACAAACGCAAACAAACACACACTGACACCCAGCAACATAGAGAAGCACAGACACACAGTAACAAAGACATACACAGACTCACTCTTACACCAAGTAACAAAGACTCGGTGTACTAGCTAGATGGATAAAGAACTGGCTGGGCAACAGGAGACAGAGAGTAGCAGTAGAAGGGAGTTTCTCAAAATGGAGACGTGTGACCAGTGGTGTTCCACAGGGATCCGTGCTGGGACCACTGTCGTTTGTGATATACATTAATGATTTGGAGGAAAGTATAGGTGGACTGATTAGCAAATTTGCAGACGACACTAAGATTGGTGGAGTAGCAGATAGTGAAGGGGACTGTCAGAGAATACAGCAGAATATAGATAGATTGGCGAGTTGGGCAGAGAAATGGCAGATGGAGTTCAATAGGGCAAATGCGAGGTGATGCATTTTGGAAGATCCAATTCAATAGTGAACTATACAGTAAATGGAAAAGTCCTGGGGAAAATTGATGTCCAGAGAGATTTGGGTGTTCAGATCCACTGTTCCCTGAAGGTGGCAACGCAGGTAAATAGAGTGGACAAGAAGGCATACGGCATGCTTTCCTTCATCGGACGGGGCATTGAGTACAAGAGTTGGCAGGTCATGTTACAGTTGTACAGGACTTTGGTTCGGCCACATTTGGAATACTGTGTACAGTTCTGGTCGCCACATTATCAAAAGGATGTGGATGCTTTGGAAAGGGTGCAGAGGAGGTTCACCAGGATGTTGCCTGGTATGGAGGGCGTAGCTATGAAGAGAGGTTGAGTAGATTAGGATTATTTTCATTAGAAAGACGGAGGTTGAGGGGGGACCTGATTGAGGTGTACAAAATCATGAGAGGTATAGACAGGGTGGATAGCAAGAAGCTTTTTCCCAGAGTGGGGGTTTCAATTACTAGAGGACACGAGTTCAAAGTGAAAGGGGAAACGTTTAGGGGGGATATGCGTGGAAAGTTCTTTACGCAGAGGGTGGTGGGCACCTGGAACGCATTGCCAGCGGAGGTGGTAGATGCGGGCACGATGGAGTCTTTTAAGATGTATCTAGACAGATACATGAATGGGCAGGAAGAAAAGAGATACAGAAGCTTAGAAAATAGGCGACATGTTTAGAGAGAGGATCTGGATCGGCGCAGGCTTGGAGGGCCGAAGGGCCTGTTCCTGTGCTGTAATTATCTTTGACACCAAGTAGCAAAGACAAAAAAAAAAAAAAATCTTTGACTAACACAGACACACACTGTCACCAAGTAACAAAGACATACACTGACACCCAGTAACAAAGACATAGACTGACACCAAGTCACAAAGACATACACTGATACCCAGTAACACAGACACACACTTCCACCAAGTAACAAAGAGAAACACTGACACCAAGTAACAAAGACATACACTTACACCAAGTAACACAGACATACACTGACACCAAGTAACAAAGACATACACTTAAACCAAGTAACAAAGATACACACTTACACGAAGTAAAACAGACATACACTGACACCAAGTAACAAAGACATAAACTGACACCCAGTAACACAGACACACACTTACACCAAGTAACAAAGACATACACTGACACCCAGTAACAAAGACATACACTGACACCATGTAACACAGACATACACTGACACAAAGTAACAAAGACATACACTGACACCCAGTAACACAGGCAAACACTTACACCTAGTAACAAAGACATACACTGACACCAAGTAAAAAAGAAATACACTGATACCCAGCAGCACAGACGCACACTTACACCAAGTAACAAAGACACACACTTACACCAAGTAACACAGACATAAACTGACACCAAGTAACAAAGACATACACTGATACCAAGTAACAAAGACATAAACTGACACACAGTAACCAAGACATAAACTGACACCAAGTCACAAAGACATACACTGACACCCAGTAACAAAGACACACAATGACACCAAGTCACAAAGACATACACAGACACCAAGTAACAAAGACATGCACTGATACACAGTAGCACAGTCACACACTTACACCAAGTAACCAAGACATAAACTGACACCAAGTAACAAAGACATACACTTACACCTAGTAACACAGACATACACTGACACCAAGTAACAAAGACATACAATTACACCAAGTAACAAAGACACACACTTACACCAAGTAACACAGACATACACTGTTACCCAGTAACACAGACACACACTTAAACCAAGTAACAAAGGCATACACTGATACCAAGTAACACAGACACACGCTTACACCAAGTAACACAAACACACACTTACACCAAGTAACAAAGACATGCACTGACACCAAGTAACAAAGACATACAATTACACCAAGTAACAAAGACACACACATACACCATGTAACACAGACATACACTGACACCAAGTTTCAAAGACATACACTGTTACCCAGTAACACAGACACACACTTACACCAAGTAACAAAGACATACACTGATACCAAGTAACACAGACACACACTTACACCAAGTAACACAGACACACACTTACACCAAGTAACAAAGACATACAATGACACCAGGTAACAAAGACATACACTTACACCAAGTAACACAGACATACACTGACACCAAGTAACACAGACATACACTGACACCAAGTAACAAAGACATACAATTACACCAAGTAACAAAGACACACACTAACACCAAGTAACACAGTCATACACTGACACCAAGTAACAAAGACATACACTGTTACCCAGTAACACAGACACACACTTACACCAAGTAACAAAGACAGACACTGATACCGATCAACACAGACCCACACTTACAACAGGTAACACAGAAATACACTGACACCAAGTAACAAAGACATACACTGATACCCAGTAACACAGACACACACTGGGCGGCACATTGGCACAGTGGTTAGCAGCCTCACAGGTCCAGGGACACGGGCTCGATTCTGGGTACTGCCTGTGCGGAGTTTGCGAGTTCTCCCTGTGTCTGCGTGGGTTTCCTCCGGGTGCTCCGGTTTCCTTCCACATGCCAAAGACATGCAGGTTGATAGGTTAATTGGAAATTATAAATTGCCCCTAGTATAGGTAGGTGGTAGGGAAATATATAGGGACAGGTGGCGATGTGATAGGAATACGGGATTAGTGTAGGATTAGTATAAATGGGTGGTTGATGGTCGGCACAGACTCGGTTGGCCGAAGGGCCTGTTTCAGTGCTGTATCACTAAACTAAATACTGACACACAGTAACACAAACAAACACACGCTGACACCCAGTAACATAGAGAAACACTGATGCACAGTAACAAAGACATACACTTACGCCAAGTAACAAAGACATACACTGATAACCAGTAACATAGACACACACTTACTCCAAGTAACAAAGACGTACACAGACATCAAGTAACAGAGACATAGACTCACGCCAAGTAACAAAGCCATACACAGACACCAAGTAACAAAGACATACACTGATACGCAGTAACACAGACATACACTTACACCAAGTAACAAAGACATACACTGATATCCAGTAACACAGACACACACTTACACCAAGTAACATAGACATACACTGACACCAAGTAACAAAGACAGACACAGACACCATGTAACAAAGGCATACACTTACACTAAGTAACAAAGACACACACTTACACCAGGTAACAAAGACATACACTGACACCAAGTAACAAAGACAGACAATTACACCAAGTAACAAAGACATACACTTACACCAAATATTTTGACATACACTGACACCAAGTAACAAAGACATACACTGATACCCAGTAACACAGACACACAATTAAACCAAGTAACCAAGACATACACTGACACCAAGTCACAAAGACACACACTGACACCCAATAACAAAGACATACACTGACACCAAGTCACAAAGACATACACTGATACCCAGTAATACAGACGCACACTTACACCAAATTACACAGACATACCCTGGCACCAAGTAACAAAGACATACGCTGATTCCCAGTAACACAGACACACACTTACACCAAGTAACAAAGACAGACACTGATAACCAGTAAGACAGACACACACTTACACCAAGTAACAAAGACATACACTGACACCCAGTAACAAAGACATACACTTACACCAAGTTACAAAGACATACACTGACACCAAGTAACAAAGACGTACAATTACACCAAGTAACAAAGACACACACTTACACCAAGTCACCAAGTAACACAGCCATACACTGACACCAAGTAACAAAGACATACACTGTTACCCAGTAACGCAGACAGACACTAACACCAAGTAACAAAGACATACACTGATACCCAGTAACACAGACACACACTTAAACCAAGTAACAAAGGCATACACTGATACCAAGTAACACAGACACACGCTTACACCAAGTAACACAAACACACACTTACACCAAGTAACAAAGACATGCACTGACACCAAGTAACAAAGACATACAATTACACCAAGTAACAAAGACACACACATACACCATGTAACACAGACATACACTGACACCAAGTTTCAAAGACATAACCTTACACCAAGTATTTTGGCATACACTGAATCCAAGTAACAAAGACATACACTGATTCCCAGTAACACAGACACACAATTACACCAAGTAACAAAGACATACACTGACACCAAGTCACAAAGACACACACTGACACCCAATAACAAAGACATACACTGACACCAATTCACAAAGACATACACTGACACCCAGTAACACAGATGCACACTTACACCAAGTTACACAGACATACACTGACACCAAGTAACAAAGACATACACTGATACCCAGTAACACAGACACACACTTCCACCAAGTAACAAAGACAGACACTGATACCCAGTAAGACAGACACACACTTACACCAAGTAACAAAGACATGCACTTACACCAAGTAACACAAACACACACTTACACCAAGTTACAAAGACATACACTGACACCAAGTAACAAAGACATACAATTACACCAAGTAACAAAGACACACACTTACACCAAGTAACACAGCCATACACTGACACCAAGTAACAAAGACATGCACTGTTAACCAGTAACACAGACAGACACTTACACCAAGTAACAAAGACAGACACTGATACCAAGTAACACAGACACACACTTACACCAAGTAACACAGACACACACTTACACCAAGTAACAAAGACATACACTGACACCAAGTAACAAAGACATACACTTACACCAAGTAACACAGACATACACTGACACCAAGTAACAAAGACACACACTGACACCCAGTAACAAAGACATACACTGACACCAAGTCACAAAGACATGCACTGATACCAAGTAACAAAGACATACAATTACACCAAGTAACAAAGACACACACATACAACAAGTAACACAGACATACACTGACACCATGTAACAAAGACATGCACTGACACCCAGTAACACAGACACACACTTAGACCAAGTAACAAAGATATACACTGATACCCAGTAACACAGACACACACTTACACCAAGTAACAAAGACATACACTGACACCAAGTCACAAAGACATACACTGATACCAAGTAACAAAGACATACAATTACACCAAGTAACAAAGACACACACTTACACCAAGTAACACAGACAAACACTGACACCAAGTAACAAAGACATACACTGTTACCCAGTAACACAGACACACACTTACACCAAGTAACAAAGACATACACTGATACCAAGTAACACAGACACACACTTACACCAAGTAACACAGACACACACTTACACCAAGTAACAAAGACAGACACTGACACCAAGTAACAAAGACAGACACTGATACCCAGTAACACAGACACACACTTACACCAAGTAACAAAGACATACACTTACACCAAGTAACACAAACACACACTTACACCAAGTTACAAAGACATACACTGACACCAAGTAACAAAGACATACAATTACACCAAGTAACAAAGACATACACTGATACCAAGTAACACAGACACACACTTACACCAAGTAACACAGACACACACTTACACCAAGTAACATAGACATACAATGACACCACGTAACAAAGACACACACTTACACCAGATAACACAGACATACACTGACAACAAGTAACAAAGACATACAATTACACCAAGTAACAAAGACACACACTTACACCAAGTAGCACAGACATGCACTGACACCATGTAGCAAAGACATGCACTGATACCCAGTAACACAGACACACACTTTCATCATGTAACAAAGACATTCACTGATACCTAGTAACACAGATACTCAATTACACCAATTAACAAAGACATACACTGACACCAAGTCACAAAGACACACACTGACACCCAGTAACAAAGACATACACTGACACCAAGTCACTAAGATTTGCACTGATACCAAGTAACAAAGACATACAATTACACCAAGTAACAAAGACACACACTTACACCAAGTAACACAGACACACACTTACACCAAGTAACAAAGACATACACTGACACTAATTAACAAAGACATACACTTTCACCACGTAACACAGACATACACTGACACCAAGTAAAAAAGACACACAATTACACCAAGTAACAAAGACACACACTTACACCAAGTAAAACAGACATACTCTGATACCACGTAACAAAGCCATGCAGTGATACCCAGTAACACAGACATACACTGACACCAAGTAACAAAGAATTACACTGACACCAAGAAACAAAGACATACACTGATACCCAATAACACAGACACACACTTACACCAAGTAACAAAGACATACACGGACACCCAGTAGCAAAGACGTACACTGACACCAAGTCACAAAGACATACACTGATACCCAGTAACACAGACACTCACTTACACCAAGTAACAAAGACAATCACTGACACCAAGTAACAAAGACATCCACAGACACCAAGAAACAAAGACATACAATTACACCAAGTAGCACAGACACATACCGACACCCAGTAACACAAACAAACACACACTGACACCCAGTAACATAGAGAAACACTGACACACAGTAACAAAGACATACACAGACAGACACTGACACCAAGTAACAAAGACTAACAGAGACACATACTGACACCAAGTCACAAAGACATACACTGACACCCAGTAACAAAGACATACACTGACACCAAGTCACAAAGACATACACTGATACCCAGTAACACAGACACACACTTCGACAAAGTAACAAAGACAAACACTGACACCAAGTAACAAAGACATACACTTGCACAAAATAACACAGACATACTCTGACATCAAGTCACAAAGACATACACTTACACCAAGCAACAAAGACACACACTTACACCAAGCATCACAGACATACACTGACGCCAAGTAACAAAGACATACACTGTTACCCAGTAACACAGACACACAGTTACACCAAGTAACAAAGACATACACTGATAGCAAGTAACACAGACACACACGTACACCACGTAACAGAGACACACACTTACACCAAGCAACAGAGACATACACTGACACCAAGTAACAAAGACACACACTTACATCACGTAACACAGACATACACTGACACCAAGTAACAAAGACATACAATTACACCAAGTAACAAAGACACACACTTACACCACGTAACACAGACATACACTGACACCATGTAACAAAGACATACACTGATACCAAGAAACAAAGACATACACTGATACCCAGTAACACAGACACACACTTACACCAAGTAACAAAGACATACACTGACACCCAGTAACAAAGACATACACTGACACCAAGTCACAAAGACATACACTGATACCCAGTAACACAGACACACACTTACACCAAGTACCAAAGACAAACACTGACACCAAGTAACAAAGACAACCACTGACACCAAGAATCAAAGACATACACTTACACCAAGTAACACAGACACACACTGACACCCAGTAACACAAACAAGCACACACTGACACCCAGTAACATAGAGAAACACTGACACACAGTAACAAACACATACACAGACAGACACTGACACCAAGTAACAAAGACTAACAAAGACACACACTGACACCAAGTCACAAAGACATACACTGACACCCAGTAACAAAAACATACACTGACACCCAGTCACAAAGACATACACTGATACCCAGTAACACAGACACACACTTCCACAAAGTAACAAAGACAAACACTGACACCAAGTAACAAAGACATATCCTGACACCAAGCAACAACGATATACACTGACACCAAGTAACAAAGACATACGCTGATACCCAGTAACACAGAGACACATTTACACCAAGTAACAAAGACATACACTTACACCAAGTAACACAGACATACAATGACACCAAGTAACAAAGACATACACTGACACCAAGAAACAAAGACATAAACTGACACCCAGTAACCAAGACATACACTGACACAAAGTCAGAAAGACATACAGTGACACCCAGTAACACAGACATACACAGACACCAAGTCACAAAGACATACACTGACACCAAGTAACAAAGACATACACTGATATCCAGTAACACAGACACACACTTACACCAAGTAACACAGACATACACTGACACCAAGTAACAAAGACATACACAGACACCAAGTAACAAAGGCATACACTTACACCAAGTAACAAAGACACACACTTACACCAAGTAACACAGACATACACTGTCACCAAGTATCAAAGACAGACAATTACACCAAGTAACAAAGACATACACTTACACCAAGTATTTTGACATACACTGACTCCAAGTAACAAAGACATACACTGATACCCAGTAACACAGACACACAATTACACCAAGTAACAAAGACATACACTGACACCAAGTCACAAAGACACACACTGACACCCAATAACAAAGACATACACTGACACCAAGTCACAAAGACATACACTGATACCCAGTAACACTGATGCACACTTACACCAAGTTACACAGACATACACTGACACCAAGTAACAAAGACATGCACTGATACCCAGTAACACAGACAGACACTTACACCAAGTAACAAAGATATACACTGATACCCAGTAACACAGACACACACTTACACCAAGTAACAAAGACATACACTTACACCAAGTAACACAAACACACACTTACACCAAGTTACAAAGACATACACTGACACCAAGTAACAAAGACATACAATTACACCAAGTAACAAAGACACACACTTACACCAAGTAACACAGCCATACACTGTCACCAAGTAACAAAGACATACACTGTTAACCAGTAACACAGACAGACACTTACACCAAGTAACAAAGATATACACTGATACCCAGTAACACAGACACACATTACACCAAGTAACAAAGACATACACTTACACCAAGTAACACAAACACACACTTACACCAAGTTACAAAGACATACACTGATACCAAGTAACAAAGACATACAATTACACCAAGTAACAAAGACACACACTTACACCAAGTAACACAGCCATACACTGTCACCAAGTAACAAAGACATACACTGTTAACCAGTAACTCAGACAGACACTTACACCAAGTAACAAAGATATACACTGATAACCAGTAACACAGACACACACTTACACCAAGTTACAAAGACATACACTGATACCAAGTAACGAAGACATAAAATTACACCAAGTAACAAAGACACACACATACACCAAGTAACACAGACATACACTGACACCATGTAACAAAGACATGCACTGACACCCAGTAACACAGACACACACTTACACCAAGTAACAAAGACATACACTGACACCAAGTCACAAAGACATACACTGATACCAAGTAACAAAGACATACAATTACACCAAGTAACAAAGACACACACTTACACCAAGTAACACAGACATACACTGACACCAAGTAACAAAGACATACACTGTTACCCAGTAACACAGACACACACTTACACCAAGTAACAAAGACATACACTGACAACAAGTAACAAAGACATACAATTACACCAAGTAACAAAGACACACACTTACACCAAGTAGCACAGACATGCACTGACACCATGTAGCAAAGACATGCACTGATACCCAGTAACACAGACACACACTTTCATCATGTAACAAAGACATTCACTGATACCTAGTAACACAGATACTCAATTACACCAATTAACAAAGACATACACTGACACCAAGTCACAAAGACACACACTGACACCCAGTAACAAAGACATACACTGACACCAAGTCACTAAGATTTGCACTGATACCAAGTAACAAAGACATACAATTACACCAAGTAACAAAGACACACACTTACACCAAGTAACACAGACACACACTTACACCAAGTAACAAAGACATACACTGACACTAATTAACAAAGACATACACTTTCACCACGTAACACAGACATACACTGACACCAAGTAAAAAAGACACACAATTACACCAAGTAACAAAGACACACACTTACACCAAGTAAAACAGACATACTCTGATACCACGTAACAAAGCCATGCAGTGATACCCAGTAACACAGACATACACTGACACCAAGTAACAAAGAATTACACTGACACCAAGAAACAAAGACATACACTGATACCCAATAACACAGACACACACTTACACCAAGTAACAAAGACATACACGGACACCCAGTAGCAAAGACGTACACTGACACCAAGTCACAAAGACATACACTGATACCCAGTAACACAGACACTCACTTACACCAAGTAACAAAGACAATCACTGACACCAAGTAACAAAGACATCCACAGACACCAAGAAACAAAGACATACAATTACACCAAGTAGCACAGACACATACCGACACCCAGTAACACAAACAAACACACACTGACACCCAGTAACATAGAGAAACACTGACACACAGTAACAAAGACATACACAGACAGACACTGACACCAAGTAACAAAGACTAACAGAGACACATACTGACACCAAGTCACAAAGACATACACTGACACCCAGTAACAAAGACATACACTGACACCAAGTCACAAAGACATACACTGATACCCAGTAACACAGACACACACTTCGACAAAGTAACAAAGACAAACACTGACACCAAGTAACAAAGACATACACTTGCACAAAATAACACAGACATACTCTGACATCAAGTCA
Source organism: Heterodontus francisci (assembly GCF_036365525.1). NCBI lineage: Eukaryota > Metazoa > Chordata > Chondrichthyes > Heterodontiformes > Heterodontidae > Heterodontus > Heterodontus francisci. The sequence continues at coordinate 2,751,215 of NW_027141550.1, forward strand.
CAAAGACATACACTTACACCAAGCAACAAAGACACACACTTACACCAAGCATCACAGACATACACTGACGCCAAGTAACAAAGACATACACTGTTACCCAGTAACACAGACACACAGTTACACCAAGTAACAAAGACATACACTGATAGCAAGTAACACAGACACACACGTACACCACGTAACAGAGACACACACTTACACCAAGCAACAGAGACATACACTGACACCAAGTAACAAAGACACACACTTACATCACGTAACACAGACATACACTGACACCAAGTAACAAAGACATACAATTACACCAAGTAACAAAGACACACACTTACACCACGTAACACAGACATACACTGACACCATGTAACAAAGACATACACTGATACCAAGAAACAAAGACATACACTGATACCCAGTAACACAGACACACACTTACACCAAGTAACAAAGACATACACTGACACCCAGTAACAAAGACATACACTGACACCAAGTCACAAAGACATACACTGATACCCAGTAACACAGACACACACTTACACCAAGTACCAAAGACAAACACTGACACCAAGTAACAAAGACAACCACTGACACCAAGAATCAAAGACATACACTTACACCAAGTAACACAGACACACACTGACACCCAGTAACACAAACAAGCACACACTGACACCCAGTAACATAGAGAAACACTGACACACAGTAACAAACACATACACAGACAGACACTGACACCAAGTAACAAAGACTAACAAAGACACACACTGACACCAAGTCACAAAGACATACACTGACACCCAGTAACAAAAACATACACTGACACCCAGTCACAAAGACATACACTGATACCCAGTAACACAGACACACACTTCCACAAAGTAACAAAGACAAACACTGACACCAAGTAACAAAGACATATCCTGACACCAAGCAACAACGATATACACTGACACCAAGTAACAAAGACATACGCTGATACCCAGTAACACAGAGACACATTTACACCAAGTAACAAAGACATACACTTACACCAAGTAACACAGACATACAATGACACCAAGTAACAAAGACATACACTGACACCAAGAAACAAAGACATAAACTGACACCCAGTAACCAAGACATACACTGACACAAAGTCAGAAAGACATACAGTGACACCCAGTAACACAGACATACACAGACACCAAGTCACAAAGACATACACTGACACCAAGTAACAAAGACATACACTGATATCCAGTAACACAGACACACACTTACACCAAGTAACACAGACATACACTGACACCAAGTAACAAAGACATACACAGACACCAAGTAACAAAGGCATACACTTACACCAAGTAACAAAGACACACACTTACACCAAGTAACACAGACATACACTGTCACCAAGTATCAAAGACAGACAATTACACCAAGTAACAAAGACATACACTTACACCAAGTATTTTGACATACACTGACTCCAAGTAACAAAGACATACACTGATACCCAGTAACACAGACACACAATTACACCAAGTAACAAAGACATACACTGACACCAAGTCACAAAGACACACACTGACACCCAATAACAAAGACATACACTGACACCAAGTCACAAAGACATACACTGATACCCAGTAACACTGATGCACACTTACACCAAGTTACACAGACATACACTGACACCAAGTAACAAAGACATGCACTGATACCCAGTAACACAGACAGACACTTACACCAAGTAACAAAGATATACACTGATACCCAGTAACACAGACACACACTTACACCAAGTAACAAAGACATACACTTACACCAAGTAACACAAACACACACTTACACCAAGTTACAAAGACATACACTGACACCAAGTAACAAAGACATACAATTACACCAAGTAACAAAGACACACACTTACACCAAGTAACACAGCCATACACTGTCACCAAGTAACAAAGACATACACTGTTAACCAGTAACACAGACAGACACTTACACCAAGTAACAAAGATATACACTGATACCCAGTAACACAGACACACATTACACCAAGTAACAAAGACATACACTTACACCAAGTAACACAAACACACACTTACACCAAGTTACAAAGACATACACTGATACCAAGTAACAAAGACATACAATTACACCAAGTAACAAAGACACACACTTACACCAAGTAACACAGCCATACACTGTCACCAAGTAACAAAGACATACACTGTTAACCAGTAACTCAGACAGACACTTACACCAAGTAACAAAGATATACACTGATAACCAGTAACACAGACACACACTTACACCAAGTTACAAAGACATACACTGATACCAAGTAACGAAGACATAAAATTACACCAAGTAACAAAGACACACACATACACCAAGTAACACAGACATACACTGACACCATGTAACAAAGACATGCACTGACACCCAGTAACACAGACACACACTTACACCAAGTAACAAAGACATACACTGACACCAAGTCACAAAGACATACACTGATACCAAGTAACAAAGACATACAATTACACCAAGTAACAAAGACACACACTTACACCAAGTAACACAGACATACACTGACACCAAGTAACAAAGACATACACTGTTACCCAGTAACACAGACACACACTTACACCAAGTAACAAAGACATACACTGATACCAAGTAACAGAGACACACACTTACACCAAGTAACACAGATACACACTTACACCAAGTAACAAAGACAGACACTGACACCAAGTCACAAAGACAGACACTGACACCAAGTAACACAGACACACACTTACACCAAGTAACAAAGACATACACGTACACCAAGTAACACAAACACACACTTACACCAAGTTACAAAGACACACACTTACACCAAGTAACACAGACATACACTGACACCAAGTAACAAAGACAGACAATTACACCAAATAACAAAGACATACACTTGCACCACGTATTTTGACAAACACTGACTCCAAGTAACAAAGACATACACTGATACCCAGTAACACAGACACACACTGATTCCCAGTAGCAAAGACATACACTGACACCAATTCACAAAGACATACACTGACACCAAGTCACAAAGGCATACACTGATACTCAGTAACACAGACACACACTGACACCAAGTAACAAAGACATACACTGACACCAAGTAACAAAGACATACACTGACACCAAGTAACACAGACATACACTGACTCCAAGTAACAAAGACATACATTGACACCAAGAAACAAAGACATAAACTGACACCCAGTAACCAAGACATACACTGACACAAAGTCAGAAAGACATACAGTGACACCCAGTAACACAGACATACACAGACACCAAGTCACAAAGACATACACTGACACCAAGTAACAAAGACATACACTGATATCCAGTAACACAGACACACACTTACACCAAGTAACACAGACATACACTGACACCAAGTAACAAAGACATACACAGACACCAAGTAACAAAGGCATACACTTACACCAAGTAACAAAGACACACACTTACACCAAGTAACACAGACATACACTGTCACCAAGTATCAAAGACAGACAATTACACCAAGTAACAAAGACATACACTTACACCAAGTATTTTGACATACACTGACTCCAAGTAACAAAGACATACACTGATACCCAGTAACACAGACACACAATTACACCAAGTAACAAAGACATACACTGACACCAAGTCACAAAGACACACACTGACACCCAATAACAAAGACATACACTGACACCAAGTCACAAAGACATACACTGATACCCAGTAACACTGATGCACACTTACACCAAGTTACACAGACATACACTGACACCAAGTAACAAAGACATGCACTGATACCCAGTAACACAGACAGACACTTACACCAAGTAACAAAGATATACACTGATACCCAGTAACACAGACACACACTTACACCAAGTAACAAAGACATACACTTACACCAAGTAACACAAACACACACTTACACCAAGTTACAAAGACATACACTGACACCAAGTAACAAAGACATACAATTACACCAAGTAACAAAGACACACACTTACACCAAGTAACACAGCCATACACTGTCACCAAGTAACAAAGACATACACTGTTAACCAGTAACACAGACAGACACTTACACCAAGTAACAAAGATATACACTGATACCCAGTAACACAGACACACATTACACCAAGTAACAAAGACATACACTTACACCAAGTAACACAAACACACACTTACACCAAGTTACAAAGACATACACTGATACCAAGTAACAAAGACATACAATTACACCAAGTAACAAAGACACACACTTACACCAAGTAACACAGCCATACACTGTCACCAAGTAACAAAGACATACACTGTTAACCAGTAACTCAGACAGACACTTACACCAAGTAACAAAGATATACACTGATAACCAGTAACACAGACACACACTTACACCAAGTTACAAAGACATACACTGATACCAAGTAACGAAGACATACAATTACACCAAGTAACAAAGACACACACATACACCAAGTAACACAGACATACACTGACACCATGTAACAAAGACATGCACTGACACCCAGTAACACAGACACACACTTACACCAAGTAACAAAGACATACACTGACACCAAGTCACAAAGACATACACTGATACCAAGTAACAAAGACATACAATTACACCAAGTAACAAAGACACACACTTACACCAAGTAACACAGACATACACTGACACCAAGTAACAAAGACATACACTGTTACCCAGTAACACAGACACACACTTACACCAAGTAACAAAGACATACACTGATACCAAGTAACAGAGACACACACTTACACCAAGTAACACAGATACACACTTACACCAAGTAACAAAGACAGACACTGACACCAAGTCACAAAGACAGACACTGACACCAAGTAACACAGACACACACTTACACCAAGTAACAAAGACATACACGTACACCAAGTAACACAAACACACACTTACACCAAGTTACAAAGACACACACTTACACCAAGTAACACAGACATACACTGACACCAAGTAACAAAGACAGACAATTACACCAAATAACAAAGACATACACTTGCACCACGTATTTTGACAAACACTGACTCCAAGTAACAAAGACATACACTGATACCCAGTAACACAGACACACAATTACACCAAGTAACAAAGACATACACTGACACCAAGTCACAAAGACACACACTGACACCCAATAACAAAGACATACACTGATACCCAGTAACACAGATGCACACTTACACCAAGTTACACAGACATACACTGACACCAAGTAACAAAGACATACACTGATACCCAGTAACACTGACACACACTTACACCAAGTAACAAAGACAGACACTGATACCCAGTAAGACAGACACACACTTACACCAAGTAACAAAGACATACACTTACACCAAGTAACACAAACACACACTTATACCAAGTTACAAAGACATGCACTGACACCAAGTAACAAAGAAATACAATTACACCAAGTAACAAAGACACACACTTACACCAAGTAACACAGCCATACACTGACACCAAGTAACAAAGACATACACTGTTAACCAGTAACACAGACAGACACTTACACCAAGTAACAAAGACATACACTGATACCAAGAAACACAGACACACACTTACACCAAGTAACACAGACACACACTTACACCAAGTAACAAAGACATACACTGACACCAAGTAACAAAGACATACACTTACACCAAGTAACACAGACATACACTGACACCAAGTAACAAAGACACACACTGACAACCAGTAACAAAGACATACACTGACACCAAGTCACAAAGACATGCACTGATACCAAGTAACAAAGACATACAATTACACCAAGTAACAAAGACACACACATACACCAAGTAACACAGACATACACTGACACCATGTAACAAAGACATGCACTGACACCCAGTAACACAGACACTCACTGATACCAAGTAACACAGACACACACTTACACCAAGTAACACAGACACACACTTACACCAAGTAACAAAGACAGACACTGACACCAAGTAACAAAGACAGACACTGATACCCATTAACACAGACACACACTTACACCAAGTAACAAAAACATACACTTACACCAAGTAACACAAACACACATTTACACCAAGTTACAAAGACATACACTGACACCAAGTAACAAAGAATTACACTGACACCAAGAAACGAAGACATACACTGATACCAAGTAACACAGACACACACTTACACCAAGTAACAAAGACATGCACTGACACCACGGAACAAAGACATACACTTACACCAGGTAACACAGACATAGACTGACAACAAGTAACAAAGACATACAATTACACCAAGTAACAAAGACACACACTTACACCAAGTAGCAGAGACATACACTGACACCATGTAACAAAGACATGCACTGATACCCAGTAACACAGACACACACTTACATCAAGTAACAAAGACATACACTGATACCTAGTAACACAGACACACACTTACACTCTGTAACAAAGACATACACTGACACCAAGTCACAAAGACACACACTGACACGCAGTAACAAAGACATACACTGACACCAAGTCACTAAGACATACACTGATACCAAGTAACAAAGACATACAATTACACCAAGTAACAAAGACACACACTTACACCAAGTAACACAGACACACACTTACACCAAGTAACAAAGACATACACTGATACCAAGTAACACAGAAACACACTTACACCAAATAACAAAGACATACACTGACACTAATTAACAAAGACATACACTTTCACCACGTAACACAGACATACACTGACACCAAGTAAAAAAGACATACAATTACACCAAGTAACAAAGACACACACTTACACCAAGTAAAACAGACATACTCGGATACCACGTAACAAAGACATGCAGTGATACACAGTAACACAGACATACACTGACACCAAGTAACAAAGAATTACACTGACACCAAGAAACGAAGACATACACTGATACCCAATAACACAGACACACACTTACACCAAGTAACAAAGACATACACTGACACCCAGTCACAAAGACGTACACTGACACCAAGTCACAAAGACATACACTGATACCCAGTAACACAGACACTCACTTGCACCATGTAACAAAGACACTCACTTACACCAAGTAACAAAGACAATCACTGACACCAAGTAACAAAGAATTACACTGACACCAAGAAACAAAGACATACACTGATACCCAATAACACAGACAAACACTTACACCAAGTAACAAAGACACTCACTTACACCAAGTAACAAAGACAATCACTGACACCAAGTAACAAAGACATCCACAGACACCAAGAAACAAAGACATACAATTACACCAAGTAGCACAGAAACATACTGACACCCAGTAACACAAACAAACACACACTGACACCCAGTAACATAGAGAAACACTGACACACAGCAACAAAGACATACACAGACAGACACTGACACCAAGTAACAAAGACTAACAGAGAAAAACACTGACACCAAGTCACAAAGACATACACTGACACCCAGTAACAAAGACATACACTGACACCAAGTCACAAAGACATACACTGATACCCAGTAACACAGACACACACTTCCACAAAGTAACAAAGACAAACACTGACACCAAGTAACAAAGACATACACTTACACAAAATAACACAGACATACACTGACACCAAGTAACAAAGACATACAATTACACCAAGTAACAAAGACACACACTTACACCAAGAATCACAGACATACACTGACACCAAGTAACAAAGACATACACTGTTACCCAGTAACACAGACACACACTTACACCAAGTAACAAAGACATACACTGATAGCACGTAACACTGACACACACGTACACCAAGTAACAGAGACACACACTTACACCAAGCAACAGAGACATACACTGATACCAAGTGACACAGAAACACACTTACACCAAATAACAAAGACATACACTGACACTAATTAACAAAGACATACACTTTCACCACGTAACACAGACATACACTGACACCAAGTAAAAAAGACATACAATTACACCAAGTAACAAAGACACACACTTACACCAAGTAAAACAGACATACTCGGATACCACGTAACAAAAACATGCAGTGATACACAGTAACACAGACATACACTGACACCAAGTAACAAAGAATTACACTGACACCAAGAAACAAAGACATACACTGATACCCAATAACACAGACACACACTTACACCAAGTAACAAAGACATACACTGACACCCAGTCACAAAGACGTACACTGACACCAAGTCACAAAGACATACACTGATACCCAGTAACACAGACACTCACTTGCACCATGTAACAAAGACAATCACTGACACCAAGTAACAAAGACATCCACAGACACCAAGAAACAAAGACATACAATTACACCAATTAGCACAGACACATACTGACACCCAGTAACACAAACAAACACACACTGACACCCAGTAACATAGAGAGACACTGACACACAGTAACAAAGACATACACAGACAGACACTGACACCAAGTTAGAAAGACTAACAGAGACAAACACTGACACCAAGTCACAAAGACATACACTGACACCCAGTAACAAAGACATACACTGACACCAAGTCACAAAGACATACACTGATACCCAGTAACACAGACACACACTTCCACAAAGTAACAAAGACAAACACTGACACCAAGTAACAAAGACATACACTTACACAAAATAACACAGACATACATTGACACCAAGTAACAAAGACATACAATTACACCAAGTAACAAAGACACACACTTACACCAAGCATCACAGACATACACTGACACCAAGTAACAAAGACATACACTGTTACCCAGTAACACAGACACACACTTACACCAAGTAACAAAGACATACACTGATAGCACGTAACACTGACACACACGTACACCAAGTAACAGAGACACACACTTACACCAAGCAACAGAGACATACACTGACACCAAGTAACAAAGACATACACTTACATCACGTAACACAGACATACACTGACACCAAGTAACAAAGAAATACAATTACACCAAGTAACAAAGACACACACTTACACCACGTAACACAGACATACACTGACACCATGTAACAAAGAAATGCATTGACACCAAGAATCAAAGACATACACTGATACCAAGTAACACAGACACACACTTACACCAAGTAACACAGAAACACACTTACACCAAGTAACAAAGACATACACTGACACTAATTAACAAAGACATACACTTTCACCACGTAACACAGACATACACTGACACCAAGTAAAAAAGACATACAATTACACCAAGTAACGAAGACACACACTTACACCAAGTAAAACAGACATACTCTGATACCACGTAACAAAGACATGCAGTGATACCCAGTAACACAGACATACACTGACGCCAAGTAACAAAGAATTACACTGACACCAAGAAACAAAGACATACACTGATACCCAATAACACAGACAAACACTTACACCAAGTAACAAAGACACACACTGACACCAAGCAACAAAGACGTACACTGGCACCAAGTCACAAAGACATACACTGATACCCAGTAACACAGACACTCACTTACACCAAGTAACAAAGACAATCACTGACACCAAGTAACAAAGACATCCACAGACACCAAGAAACAAAGACATACAATTACACCAAGTAGCACAGACACATACTGACACCCAGTAACACAAACAAACACACACTGACACCCAGTAACATAGAGAAACACTGACACACAGCAACAAAGACATACACAGACAGACACTGACACCAAGTAACAAAGACTAACAGAGACAAACACTGACACCAAGTCACAAAGACATACACTGACACCCAGTAACAAAGACATACACTGACACCAAGTCACAAAGACATACACTGATACCCAGTAACACAGACACACACTTCCACAAAGTAACAAAGACAAACACTGACACCAAGTAACAAAGACATACACTTACACAAAATAACACAGACATACACTGACACCAAGTAACAAAGACATACAATTACACCAAGTAACAAAGACACACACTTACACCAAGCATCACAGACATACACTGACACCAAGTAACAAAGACATACACTGTTACCCAGTAACACAGACACACACTTACACCAAGTAACAAAGACATACACTGATAGCACGCAACACTGACACACACGTACACCAAGTAACATAGACACACACTTACACCAAGCAACAGAGACATACACTGACACCAAGTAACAAAGACACACACTTACATCACGTAACACAGACATACACTGACACCAAATAACAAAGACACACACTTACACCACGTAACACAGACATACACTGACACCATGCAACAAAGAAATGCATTGACACCAAGAAACAAAGCCATACACTGATGCCCAGTAACACAGACAGACACTTACACCAAGTAACAAAGACATACACTGACACCCAGTAACACAGACATACACTAAACACCAAGTAACAAAGACATACACTGACACCAAGAAACAAAGACATACACTGATACCCAGTAACACAGACACACACTTACACCAAGTAACAAAGACATACACTGACACCCAGTAACAAAGACAAACACTGACACCAAGTCTCAAAGACACACACTGATACCCAGTAACACAGACACACACTTACACCAATTACCAAAGACAAACACTGACACCAAGTTACAAAGACAACCACTGACACCAAGAATCAAAGACATACACTTACACCCAGTAACAAAGACATACACTGACACCAAGTCACAAAGACATACACTGATACCCAGTAACACAGACACACACTTCCACAAAGTAACAAAGACAAACACTGACACCAAGTAACAAAGACATACACTTACACAAAATAACACAGACATACACTGACACCAAGTAACAAAGACATACAATTACACCAAGTAACAAAGACACACACTTACACCAAGCATCACAGACATACACTGACACCAAGTAACAAAGACATACACTGTTACCCAGTAACACAGACACACACTTACACCAAGTAACAAAGACATACACTGATAGCACGTAACACTGACACACACGTACACCAAGTAACAGAGACACACACTTACACCAAGCAACAGAGACATACACTGATACCAAGTAACACAGAAACACACTTACACCAAATAACAAAGACATACACTGACACTAATTAACAAAGACATACACTTTCACCACGTAACACAGACATACACTGACACCAAGTAAAAAAGGCATACAATTACACCAAGTAACAAAGACACACACTTACACCAAGTAAAACAGACATACTCGGATACCACGTAACAAAGACATGCAGTGATACACAGTAACACAGACATACACTGACACCAAGTAACAAAGAATTACACTGACACCAAGAAACAAAGACATACACTGATACCCAATAACACAGACACACACTTACACCAAGTAACAAAGACATACACTGACACCCAGTCACAAAGACGTACACTGACACCAAGTCACAAAGACATACACTGATACCCAGTAACACAGACACTCACTTGCACCATGGAACAAAGACAATCACTGACACCAAGTAACAAAGACATCCACAGACACCAAGAAACAAAGACATACAATTACACCAATTAGCACAGACACATACTGACACCCAGTAACACAAACAAACACACACTGACACCCAGTAACATAGAGAGACACTGACACACAGTAACAAAGACATACACAGACAGACACTGACACCAAGTTAGAAAGACTAACAGAGACAAACACTGACACCAAGTCACAAAGACATACACTGACACCCAGTAACAAAGACATACACTGACACCAAGTCACAAAGACATACACTGATACCCAGTAACACAGACACACACTTCCACAAAGTAACAAAGACAAACACTGACACCAAGTAACAAAGACATACACTTACACAAAATAACACAGACATACATTGACACCAAGTAACAAAGACATACAATTACACCAAGTAACAAAGACACACACTTACACCAAGCATCACAGACATACACTGACACCAAGTAACAAAGACATACACTGTTACCCAGTAACACAGACACACACTTACACCAAGTAACAAAGACATACACTGATAGCACGTAACACTGACACACACGTACACCAAGTAACAGAGACACACACTTACACCAAGCAACAGAGACATACACTGACACCAAGTAACAAAGACATACACTTACATCACGTAACACAGACATACACTGACACCAAGTAACAAAGAAATACAATTACACCAAGTAACAAAGACACACACTTACACCACGTAACACAGACATACACTGACACCATGTAACAAAGAAATGCATTGACACCAAGAATCAAAGACATACACTGATACCAAGTAACACAGACACACACTTACACCAAGTAACACAGAAACACACTTACACCAAGTAACAAAGACATACACTGACACTAATTAACAAAGACATACACTTTCACCACGTAACACAGACATACACTGACACCAAGTAAAAAAGACATACAATTACACCAAGTAACGAAGACACACACTTACACCAAGTAAAACAGACATACTCTGATACCACTTAACAAAGACATGCAGTGATACCCAGTAACACAGACATACACTGACGCCAAGTAACAAAGAATTACACTGACACCAAGAAACAAAGACATACACTGATACCCAATAACACAGACAAACACTTACACCAAGTAACAAAGACACACACTGACACCCAGTAACAAAGACGTACACTGACACCAAGTCACAAAGACATACACTGATACCCAGTAACACAGACACTCACTTACACCAAGTAACAAAGACAATCACTGACACCAAGTAACAAAGACATCCACAGACACCAAGAAACAAAGACATACAATTACACCAAGTAGCACAGACACATACTGACACCCAGTAACACAAACAAACACACACTGACACCCAGTAACATATAGAAACACTGACACACAGCAACAAAGACATACACAGACAGACACTGACACCAAGTAACAAAGACTAACAGAGACAAACACTGACACCAAGTCACAAAGACATACACTGACACCCAGTAACAAAGACATACACTGACACCAAGTCACAAAGACATACACTGATACCCAGTAACACAGACACACACTTCCACAAAGTAACAAAGACAAACACTGACACCAAGTAACAAAGACATACACTTACACAAAATAACACAGACATACACTGACACCAAGTAACAAAGACATACAATTACACCAAGCATCACAGACATACACTGACACCAAGTAACAAAGACATACACTGTTACCCAGTAACACAGACACACACTTACACCAAGTAACAAAGACATACACTGATAGCACGTAACACTGACACACACGTACACCAAGTAACAGAGACACACACTTACACCAAGCAACAGAGACATACACTGACACCAAGTAACAAAGACACACACTTACATCACGTAACACAGACATACACTGACACCAAGTAACAAAGACATACAATTACACCAAATAACAAAGACACACACTTACACCACGTAACACAGACATACACTGACACCATGCAACAAAGAAATGCATTGACACCAAGAAACAAAGACATACACTGATACCCAGTAACACAGACACACACTTACACCAAGTAACAAAGACATACACTGACACCCAGTAACACAGACATACACTAAACACCAAGTAACAAAGACATACACTGACACCAAGAAACAAAGACATACACTGATACCCAGTAACACAGACACACACTTACACCAAGTAACAAAGACATACACTGACACCCAGTAACAAAGACATACACTGACACCAAGTCTCAAAGACACACACTGATACCCAGTAACACAGACACACACTTACACCAAGTACCAAAGACAAACACTGACACCAAGTAACAAAGACAACCACTGACACCAAGAATCAAAGACATACACTTACACCAAGTAACACAGACACACACTGACACCCAGTAAAACAAACAAACACACACTGACACTCAGTAACATAGAGAAACGCTGACACACAGTAACAAACACATACACAGACAGACACTGACACCAAGTAACAAAGACTAACAGAGACACACACTGACACCAAGTCACAAAGACATACACTGACACCCAGTAACAAAAACATACACTGACACCAAGTCACAAAGACATACACTGATACGCAGTAACACAGACACACACTTCCACAAAGTAACAAAGACAAACACTGACACCAAGTAACAAAGACATACACTTACACCAAGTAACAAAGACACACACTTACACCAAGCAACACAGACATATCCTGACACCAAGCAACAAAGACATACACTGACACCCAGTAACACAGACACACACACACACCAAGTAACAACGACATACACTGACACCAAGTAACAAAGACATACACTGATACCCAGTAACACAGACGCACACTGACACCAAGTAACAAAGACATACAATTACACCAAGTAACAAAGACACACACTTACACCACGTAACACAGACATACACTGACACAAAGTCACAAAGAGATACACTGACACCAAGTAACAAAGACATACATTGATACCCAGTAACACAGACACACACTTACACCAAGTAACAAAGACATACACTGACACCAAGTAAAAAAGACATATACTTACACCAAGTAACACAGACATACACTGACACCAAGTAACAAAGACATACAATTACACCAAGTAACAAAGACACACACTTACACCAAGTAACGCAGACATACACTGACACCAAGTAACAAAGACAAACACTGTTACCCGGTAACACAGACACACGCTTACACCAAGTAACAAAGACATACACTGATACCAAGTAACACAGACACACACTTACACCAAGTAACACAGACATACAATGACACCAAGTAACAAAGACATACAATTACACCAAGTCACAAAGACACACACTAACAACAAGTAACACAGACATACACTGACACCATGTAACAAAGACATGCACTGATACCCAGTAACACAGACACACACCTATACCAAGTAACAAAGACATACACTGACACCAAGTCACAAAGACACACACTGACACCCAGTAACAAAGACAAACATTGACACCAAGTCACAAAGACGTACACTGTTACCCAGTAACACAGACACACACTTACACCAAGTAACAAAGACATACACTGATACCAAGTAACACAGACACACACTTACACCAAGTAACACAGACACACACTTACACCAAGCAACAGAGACATACACTGACACCAAGTAACGAAGACATACACTTACACAACGTAACATAGACATACACTGACACCAAGTAACAAAGACATACAATTACACCAAGTAACAAAGACACACACTTACACCACGTAACACAGACATACACTGACACCATGTAACAAAGACATGCACTGACACCAAGAAACAAAGACATACAATGATACCCAGCAACACAGACACACACTGACACCAAGTAACAAAGACATACACTTACACCAAGTAACAAAGACATACAATTACAGCAATTAACAAAGACACACACTTACACCAAGTAACACAGCCATACACTGACACCAAGTAACAAAGACATACACTGACACCAAGTAACAAAGACATACACTGATAGCAAGTAACACAGACACACACTTACACCAAGTAACACAGACACACACTGATACCAAGTAACACAGACACACACTTACACCAAGTAACACAGACACACACTTACACCAAGTAACAAAGACATACACTGACACCAAGTAACAAAGACATACACTGATAGCAAGTAACACAGACACACACGTACACCAAGTAACAGAGACACACACTTACACCAAGCAACAGAGACATACACTGACACCAAGTAACAAAGACACACACTTACATCACATAACACAGACATACACTGACACCAAGTAACAAAGAAATACAATTACACCAAGTAACAAAGACACACACTTACACCACGTAACACAGACATACACTGACACCATGTAACAAAGAAATGCATTGACACCAAGAATCAAAGACATACACTGATACCAAGTAACACAGACACACACTTACACCAAGTAACACTGAAACACACTTACACCAAGTAACAAAGACATACACTGACACTAATTAACAAAGACATACACTTTCACCACGTAACACAGACATACACAGACACCAAGTAAAAATGACATACAATTACACCAAGTAACGAAGACACACACTTACACCAAGTAAAACAGACATACTCTGATACCACGTAACAAAGACATGCAGTGATACCCAGTAACACAGACATACACTGACGCCAAGTAACAAAGAATTACACTGACACCAAGAAACAAAGACATACACTGATACCCAATAACACAGACACACACTTACACCAAGTAACAAAGACATACACTGACACCCAGTCACAAAGACGTACACTGACACCAAGTCACAAAGACATACACTGATACCCAGTAACACAGACACTCACTTACACCAAGTAACAAAGACAATCACTGACACCAAGTAACAAAGACATCCACAGACACCAAGAAACAAAGACATACAATTACACCAAGTAGCACAGACACATACTGACACCCAGTAACACAAACAAACACACACTGACACCCAGTAACATAGAGAAACACTGACACACAGTAACAAAGACATACACAGACAGACACTGACACCAAGTAACAAAGACTAACAGAGACAAACACTGACACCAAGAAACGAAGACATACACTGATACCCAGTAACACAGACACACACTTACACCAAGTAACAAAGACATACACTGACACCCAGTAACAAAGACATACACTGACACCAAGTCTCAAAGACATACACTGATACCACGAATCAAAGACATACACTTACACCAAGTAACACAGACACACACTGACACCCAGTAAAACAAACAAACACACACTGACACCCAGTAACATAGAGAAACGCTGACACACAGTAACAAACACATACACAGACAGACACTGACACCAAGTAACAAAAACATACACTGACACCAAGTCACAAAGACATACACTGACACCCAGTAACAAAAACATACACTGACACCAAGTCACAAAGACATACACTGATACCCAGTAACACAGACACACACTTACACAAAGTAACAAAGACAAACACTGACACCAAGTAACAAAGACATACACTTACACCAAGTAACAAAGACACACACTTACACCAAGCAACACAGACATATCCTGACACCAAGCAACAAAGACATACACTGACACCCAGTAACACAGACACACACACACACCAAGTAACAACGACATACACTGACACCAAGTAACAAAGACATACACTGATACCCAGTAACACAGACGCACACTTACACCAAGTAACAAAGACACACACATACACCAAGTAACACAGTCATACACTGACACCAAGTAACAAAGACATACACTGACACCAAGAAACAAAGACATAAACTGACACCCAGTAACCAAGACATACACTGACACAAAGTCACAAAGACATACAGTGACACCCAGTAACCCAGACATACACTGACACCAAGTCACAAAGACATACACTGACACCAAGTAACAAAGACATACATTGATACCCAGTAACACAGACACACACTTACACCAAGTAACAAAGACATACACTGACACCAAGTAAAAAAGACATACACTTACACCAAGTAACACAGACATACACTGACACCAAGTAACAAAGACATACAATTACACCAAGTAACAAAGACACACACTTGCACCAAGTAACGCAGACATACACTGACACCAAGTAACAAAGACAAACACTGTTACCCGGTAACACAGACACACACTTACACCAAGTAACAAAGGCATACACTGATACCAAGTAACACAGACACACACTTACACCAAGTAACACAGACATACAATGAAACCAAGTAACAAAGACATACAATTACACCAAGTCACAAAGACACACACTAACAACGAGTAACACAGACATACACTGACGCCATGTAACAAAGACATGCACTGATACCCATTAACACAGACACACACATATACCAAGTAACAAAGACATACACTGACACCAAGTCACAAAGACACACACTGACACCCAGTAACAAAGACAAACACTGACACCAAGTCACAAAGACATACACTGTTACCCAGTAACACAGACACACACTTACACCAAGTAACAAAGACATACACTGATACCAAGTAACACAGACACACACTTACACCAAGTAACACAGACACACACTTACACCAAGCAACAGAGACATACACTGACACCAAGTAACGAAGACATACAATTACACAACGTAACATAGACATACACTGACACCAAGTAACAAAGACATACAATTACACCAAGTAACAAAGACACACACTTACACCACGTAACACAGACATACACTGACACCATGTAACAAAGACATGCACTGACACCAAGAAACAAAGACATACACTGATACCAGGCAACACAGACACACACTGACACCAAGTAACAAAGACATACACTTACACCAAGTAACACAAACACACACTTACACCAAGTTACAAAGACATGCACTGACACCGAGTAACAAAGACATACAATTACACCAAGTAACAAAGACACACACTTACACCAAGTAACACAGCCATACACTGACACCAAGTAACAAAGACATACACTGTTAACCAGTAACACAGACAGACAGTTACACCAAGTAACAAAGACATACACTGATACCAAGTAACACAGACACACACTTACACCAAGTAACACAGACACACACTTACACCAAGTAACAAAGACATACACTGACACCAAGTAACACAGACATACACTGACACCAAGTCACAAAGACATGCACTGATACCAAGTAACAAAGACATACAATTACACCAAGTAACAAAGACACACACATACACCAAGTAACACAGACATACACTGACACCATGTAACAAAGACATGCACTGACACCCAGTAACACAGACACACACTTACACCAAGTAACAAAGATATACACTGATACCCAGTAACACAGACACACACTTACACCAAGTAACAAAGACAAACACTGACACCAAGTAACAAAGACAGACACTGATACCCATTAACACGGACATACACTTACACCAAGTAACAAAGACATACACTTACACCAAGTAACACAAACACACACTTACACCAAGTTACAAAGACATACACTGACACCAAGTAACAAAGACATACAATTACACCAAGTAACAAAGACATACACTGATACCAGGTAACACAGACACACACTTACACCAAGTGAGACAGACACACACTTACACCAAGTAACAAAGACATACACTGACACCACGTAACAAAGACACACACTTACACCAGGTAACACAGACATACACTGACAACAAGTAACAAAGACATACAATTACACCAAGTAACAAAGACACACACTTACACCAAGTAGCACAGACATACACTGACACCATGTAACAAAGACATGCACTGATACCCAGTAACACAGACACACACTTACATCAAGTAACAAAGACATACACTGACACCAAGTCACAAAGACACACACTGACACGCAGTAACAAAGACATACACTGACACCAAGTCACTAAGACATACGCTGATACCAAGTAACAAAGACATACAATTACACCAAGTAACAAAGACACACACTTACACCAAGTAACACAGACACACACTTACACCAAGTAACAAAGACATACACTGATACCAAGTAACACAGAAACACACTTACACCAAGTAACAAAGACATACACTGACACTAATTAACAAAGACATACACTTTCACCACGTAACACAGACATACACTGACACCAAGTAAAAAAGACATACAATTACACCAAGTAACAAAGACACACACTTACACCAAGTGAAACAGACATACTCGGATACCACGTAACAAAGACATGCAGTGATACCCAGTAACACAGACGTACACTGACACCAAGTAACAAAGAATTACACTGACACCAAGAAACAAAGACAGACACTGATACCCAATAACACAGACACACACTTACACCAAGTAACAAAGACATACACTGACACCCAGTAACAAAGACGTACACTGACACCAAGTCACAAAGACATACACTGATACCCAGTAACACAGACACTCACTTACACCAAGCAACAAAGACAATCACTGACACCAAGTAACAAAGACATCCACAAACACCAAGAAACAAAGACATACAATTACACCAAGTAGCACAGACACATACTGACACCCAGTAACACAAACAGACACACACTGACACCCAGTAACTTAGAGAAACACTGACACACAGTAACAAAGACATACACAGACAGACACTGATACCAAGTAACAACGACTAACAGAGACAAACACTGACACCAAGTCACAAAGACATACACTGACACCCAGTAACAAAGACATACACTGACACCAAGTCACAAAAACATACACTGATACCCAGTAACACAGACACACTCTTCCACAAAGTAACAAAGACAAACACTTACACCAAGTAACAAAGACATACAATTACACCAAGTAACAAAGACACACACTTACACCAAGCATCACAGACATACACTGACACCAAGTAACAAAGACATACACTGTTACCCAGTAACACAGACACACACTTACACCAAGTAACAAAGACATACACTGATAGCAAGTAACAAAGACACACACGTACACCAAGTAACAGAGACACACACTTACACCAAGCAACAGAGACATACACTGACACCAAGTAACAAAGACACACACTTACATCACTTAACACAGACATACACTGACACCAAGTAACAAAGAAATACAATTATACCAAGTAACAAAGACACACACTTACACCACGTAACACAGACATACACTGACACCATGTAACAAAGAAATGCATTGACACCAAGAATCAAAGACATACACTGATACCAAGTAACACAGACACACACTGACACGCAGTAACAAAGACATACACTGACACCAAGTCACTAAGACATACGCTGATACCAAGTAACAAAGACATACAATTACACCAAGTAACAAAGACACACACTTACACCAAGTAACACAGACACACACTTACACCAAGTAACAAAGACATACACTGATACCAAGTAACACAGAAACACACTTACACCAAGTAAAAAAGACATACACTGACACTAATTAACAAAGACATACACTTTCACCACGTAACACAGACATACACAGACACCAAGTAAAAAAGACATACAATTACACCAAGTAACAAAGACACACACTTACACCAAGTAAAACAGACATACTCGGATACCACGTAACAAAGACATGCAGTAATACGCAGTAACACAGACATACACTGACACCAAGTAACAAAGAATTACACTGACACCAAGAAACAAAGACAGACACTGATACCCAATAACACAGACACACACTTACACCAAGTAACAAAGACATACACTGACACCCAGTAACAAAGACGTACACTGACACCAAGTCACAAAGACATACACTGATACCCAGTAACACAGACACTCACTTACACCAAGCAACAAAGACAATCACTGACACCAAGTAACAAAGACATCCACAAACACCAAGAAACAAAGACATACAATTACACCAAGTAGCACAGACACATACTGACACCCAGTAACACAAACAGACACACACTGACACCCAGTAACATAGAGAAACACTGACACACAGTAACAAAGACATACACAGACAGACACTGACACCAAGTAACAAAGACTAACAGAGACAAACACTGACACCAAGTCACAAAGACATACACTGACACCCAGTAACAAAGACATACACTGACACCAAGTCACAAAAACATACACTGATACCCAGTAACACAGACACACTCTTCCACAAAGTTACAAAGACAAACACTTACACCAAGTAACAGAGACATACAATTACACCAAGTAACTAAGACACACACTTACACCAAGCATCACAGACATACACTGACACCAAGTAACAAAGACATACACTGTTACCCAGTAACACAGACACACACTTACACCAAGTAACAAAGACATACACTGATAGCAAGTAACACAGACACACACGTACACCAAGTAACAGAGACACACACTTACACCAAGCAACAGAGACATACACTGACACCAAGTAACAAAGACACACACTTACATCACATAACACAGACATACACTGACACCAAGTAACAAAGAAATACAATTACACCAAGTAACAAAGACACACACTTACACCACGTAACACAGACATACACTGACACCATGTAACAAAGAAATGCATTGACACCAAGAATCAAAGACATACACTGATACCAAGTAACACAGACACACACTTACACCAAGTAACACAGAAACACACTTACACCAAGTAACAAAGACATACACTGACACTAATTAACAAAGACATACACTTTCACCACGTAACACAGACATACACTGACACCAAGTAAAAAAGACATACAATTACACCAAGTAACGAAGACACACACTTACACCAAGTAAAGCAGACATACTCTGATACCACGTAACATAGACATGCAGTGATACCCAGTAACACAGACATACACTGACACCAAGTAACAAAGAATTACACTGACACCAAGAAACAAAGACATACACTGATACCCAATAACACAGACACACAATTACACCAAGTAACAAAGACATACACTGACACCCAGTAACAAAGACGTACACTGACACCAAGTCATAAAGACATACACTGATACCCAGTAACACAGACACTCACTTACACCAAGTAACAAAGACAGTCACTGACACCAAGTAACAAAGACATCCACAGACACCAAGAAAAAAAGACATACAATTACACCAAGTAGCACAGACACATACTGACACCCAGTAACACAAACAAACACACACTGACACCCAGTAACATAGAGAAACACTGACACACAGTAACAAAGACATACACAGACAGACACTGACACCAAGTAACAAAGACTAACAGAGACAAACACTGACACCAAGTCACAAAGACATACACTGACACCCAGTAACAAAGACATACACTGACACCAAGTCACAAAGACATACACTGATACCCAGTAACACAGACACACACTTCCACAAAGTAACAAAGACAAACACTGACACCAAGTAACAAAGACATACACTTACACAAAATAACACAGACATACACTGACACCAAGTAACAAAGACATACAATTACACCAAGTAACAAAGACACACACTTACACCAGGCATCACAGACATACACTGACACTAGGTAACAAAGCCAAACACTGTTACCCAGTAACACAGACACACACTTACACCAAGTAACAAAGACACACACTTACATCAAGCAACAGAGACATACACTGACACCAAGTAACAAAGACATACAATTACACCAAGTAACAAAGATACACACTTTCACCACGTAACACAGACATACACTGACACCATGTAACAAAGAAATGCATTGACACCAAGAAACAAAGACATACACTGATACCCAGTAACACAGACTCACACTTACACCAAGTAACAAAGACATACACTGACACCCAGTAACACAGACATACAATAAACACCAAGTAACAAAGACATACACTGACACCAAGAAACAAAGACATACACTGATACCCAGTAACACAGACACACACTTACACCAAGTAACAAAGACATACACTGACACCCAGTAACAAAGACATACACTGACACCAAGTCTCAAAGACATACACTGATACCCAGTAACACAGACACACACTTACACCAAGTACCAAAGACAAACACTGACACCAAGTAACAAAGACAACCACTGACACCAAGAATCAAAGACATACACTTACACCAAGTAACACAGACACACACTGACACCCAGTAACACAAAGAAACACACACTGACACCCAGTAACATAGAGAAACGCTGACACACAGTAACAAACACATACACAGACAGACACTGACACCAAGTAACAAAGACTAACAGAGACACACACTGACACCAAGTCACAAAGACATACACTGACACCCAGTAACAAAAACATACACAGACACCAAGTCACAAAGACATACACTGATACGCAGCAACACAGACACACACTTCCACAAAGTAACAAAGACAAACACTGACACCAAGTAACAAAGACATACACTTACAACAAGTAACAAAGACACACACTTACACCAAGCAACACAGACATATCCTGACACCAAGCAACAAATACATACACTGACACCCAGTAACACAGACACACACACACACCCAGTAACAAAAACATACACAGACACCAAGTCACAAAGACATACACTGATACGCAGCAACACAGACACACACTTCCACAAAGTAACAAAGACAAACACTGACACCAAGTAACAAAGACATACACTTACAACAAGTAACAAAGACACACACTTACACCAAGCAACACAGACATATCCTGACACCAAGCAACAAATACATACACTGACACCCAGTAACACAGACACACACACACACCAAGTAACAACGACATACACTGACACCAAGTAACAAAGACATACACTGATACCCAGTAACACAGACGCACACTTACACCAAGTAACAAAGACACACACTTACACCAAGTAACACAGACATACCCTGACACCAAGTAACAAAGACATACACTGACACCAAGAAACAAAGACATAAACTGACACCCAGTAACCAAGACATACACTGACACAAAGTCACAAAGACATACAGTGACACCCAGTAACACAGACGTACACTGACACCAAGTTACAAAGACATACACTGACACCAAGTAACAAAGACATACATTGATTCCCAGTAACACAGACACACACTTACACCAAGTAACAAAGACATACACTGACAGCAAGTAAAAAAGACATACACTTACACCAAGTAACACAGACATACACTGACACCAAGTAACAAAGACATACAATTACACCAAGTAACAAAGACACACACTTACACCAAGTAACGCAGACATACACTGACACCAAGTAACAAAGACAAACAGTGTTACCCGGTAACACAGACACACACTTACACCAAGTAACAAAGACATACACTTATGCCAAGTAACACAGACACACACTTACACCAAGTAACACAGACATACAATGACACCAAGTAACAAAGACATACAATTACACCAAGTCACAAAGACACACACTAACAACAAGTAACACAGACATACACTGACACCATGTAACAAAGACATGCACTGATACCAAGTAACACAGACACACACTTACACCCAGTAACAAAGACATACACTTACACCAAGTCACAAAGACATACACTGATACCCAGTAACACAGACATACACTAAACACCAAGTAACAAAGACATACACTGACACCAAGAAACAAAGACATACACTTACACAAAATAACACAGACATACACTGACACCAAGTAACAAAGACATACACTGACACCAAGTAACAAAGACGTACAATTACACCAAGAAACAAAGACACACACTTACACCAAGTAACACAGACATACACTGACACCAAGTAACAAAGACATACACTGTTACCCATTAACACAGACACACACTTACACCAAGTAACAAAGACATAAACTGATACCAAGTAACACAGACACACACTTACACCAAGTAACACAGACACACACTTACACCAAGTAACAAAGACATACACTGACACCAAGTAACAAAGTCATACACTTACACCAAGTAACACAGACATACACTGATACCCAGTAACAAAGACATACACTTACACAAAGTAACACAGTCATACACTGACACCAAGTAACAAAGACATACAATTACACCAAGTAACAAAGACACACACTTACACCAAGCAACACAGACATACACTGACACCAAGTAACAAAGACATACACTGACACCCAGCAACACAGACACACACATACACCAAGTAACAACGACATACACTGACACCAAGTAACAAAGACATACACTGATACCCTGTAACACAGACACACACTTACACCAAGTAACAAAGACACACACTTACACCAAGTAACACAGACATACAATGACACCAAGTAACAAAGACATACACTGACACCAAGTAACAATGACATAAACTGACACCCAGTAACAAAGACATACACTGACACAAAGTCACAAAGACATACAGTGACACCCAGTAACAAAGACATACACTGACACCAAGTCACAAAGACGTACACTGACACCAAGTAACAAAGACATACACTGATACCCAGTAACAGAGACACACACTTACACCAAGTAACAAAGACATACACTGACACCAAGTAACAAAGACATACACTTACACCAAGTAACACAGACATACTCTGACACCAAGTAACAAAGACATACAATTACACCAAGTAACAAAGACACACGCTTACACCAAGTAACACAGACACACACTGACACCAAGTAACAAAGACATACACTGTTACCGATTAACACAGACACACACTTACACCAAGTAACAAAGACATTCACTGATACCCAGTAACACAAACACTCACTTACACCAAGTAACAAAGACATACACTGACACCAAGTAACAAAGACATACACTGTTACCCAGTAACACAGACACACACTTACGCCAAGTAACAAAGACATACACTGATACCAAGTAACACAGACACACACTTACACCAAGTAACACAGACACACACTTACACCAAGTAACAAAGATATACACTGATACCCAGTAACACAGACACACAATTACACGAAGTAACACAGACATACACTGACACCACGTAACAAAGACATACGCTGATACCCAGTAACACAGACACACACTTACACCAAGGAACAAAGACAGACACTGATACCCAGTAACACACACACACTTACACCAAGTAACAAAGACATACACTGACATCAAGTAACAAAGACATATACTGACACCCAGTAACACAGACACATACGGACACCAAGTAACAAAGACACACACTTACACCAAGTAACACAGACACACACTGACACCAAGTAACACAGACACACATTTACACCAAGTAACAAAGACGTACACTGACAACAAGTAACAAAGACATACACTTACACCAAGTAACAAAGAAATACACTGACACCAAGTAACAAAGACATACACTGACACCCAGTAACAAAGACATACACTGACACCCAGTAACACAGACACACACGGACACCATGTAACAAAGACACACACTTACAGCAAGTAACACAGACACACACTGACACCCAGTAACACAAACAAACACACTGACACCAAGTGACTCAGACATACACTGACACCAAGAAACAAAGACATACACTGACACAAAGTAACAAAGACATACAATTACACCAAGTAACAAAGACACACATTTACACCAAGTAACACAGACGTACAATGAAAGCAAGTAACACAGACACACACTTACACCAAGTAA
This sequence comes from Heterodontus francisci, assembly GCF_036365525.1. Lineage (NCBI taxonomy): Eukaryota > Metazoa > Chordata > Chondrichthyes > Heterodontiformes > Heterodontidae > Heterodontus > Heterodontus francisci. The sequence continues at coordinate 2,778,581 of NW_027141550.1, forward strand.
CACAGGCACACACTTACACCAAGTAACAAAGACATACACTGACACCAAGTAACAAAGACATGCACTGACACCAAGTAACAAAGACATACACTTACACCAAGTAACACAGACATACACTGAGACCAAGTAACAAAGACATACAATTACACCAAGTAACAAAGACACACACTTACACCAAGTAACACAGACATACACTGACACCAAGTAACAAAGACATACACTGTTACCCAGTAACACAGATACACACTTACATCAAGTAACAAAGACATACACTGATACCAAGTAACACAGACACACACTTACACCAAGTAACAAAGACATACACTGACACCAAGTGACAAAGAGATACAATTACACCAAGTAACAAAGACACACACTTACACCAAGTAGCACAGACATACACTGACACCAAGTAACAATGACATACACTGTTACCCAGTAACACAGACACACACTTACACCAAGTAACAAAGACATTCACTGATACCCAGTAACACAAACACTCACTTACACCAAGTAACAAAGACATACACTGACACCAAGTAACAAAGACATACACTGTTACCCAGTAACACAGACACACACTTACGCCAAGTAACAAAGACATACACTGATACCAAGTAACACAGACACACACTTACACCAAGTAACACAGACACACACTTACACCAAGTAACAAAGATATACACTGATACCCAGTAACACAGACACACAATTACACGAAGTAACACAGACATACACTGACACCACGTAACAAAGACATACGCTGATACCCAGTAACACAGACACACACTTACACCAAGGAACAAAGACAGACACTGATACCCAGTAACACACACACACTTACACCAAGTAACAAAGACATACACTGACATCAAGTAACAAAGACATATACTGACACCCAGTAACACAGACACATACGGACACCAAGTAACAAAGACACACACTTACACCAAGTAACACAGACACACACTGACACCAAGTAACACAGACACACATTTACACCAAGTAACAAAGACGTACACTGACAACAAGTAACAAAGACATACACTTACACCAAGTAACAAAGAAATACACTGACACCAAGTAACAAAGACATACACTGACACCCAGTAACAACGACATACACTGACACCAAGTAACAAAAACATACACTGATACCCTGTAACACAGACACACACTTACACCAAGTAACAAAGACACACACTTACACCAAGTAACACAGACATACAATGACACCAAGTAACAAAGACATACACTGACACCAAGTAACAATGACATAAACTGACACCCTGTAACAAAGACATACACTGACACAAAGTCACAAAGACATACAGTGACACCCAGTAACAAAGACATACACTGACACCAAGTCACAAAGACGTACACTGACACCAAGTAACAAAGACATACACTGATACCCAGTAACAGAGAGACACACTTACACCAAGTAACAAAGACATACACTGACACCAAGTAACAAAGACATACACTTACACCAAGTAACACAGACATACTCTGACACCAAGTAACAAAGACATACAATTACACCAAGTAACAAAGACACACGCTTACACCAAGTAACACAGACACACACTGACACCAAGTAACAAAGACATACACTGTTACCGATTAACACAGACACACACTTACACCAAGTAACAAAGACATTCACTGATACCCAGTAACACAAACACTCACTTACACCAAGTAACAAAGACATACACTGACACCAAGTAACAAAGACATACACTGTTACCCAGTAACACAGACACACACTTACGCCAAGTAACAAAGACATACACTGATACCAAGTAACACAGACACACACTTACACCAAGTAACACAGACACACACTTACACCAAGTAACAAAGATATACACTGATACCCAGTAACACAGACACACAATTACACGAAGTAACACAGACATACACTGACACCACGTAACAAAGACATACGCTGATACCCAGTAACACAGACACACACTTACACCAAGGAACAAAGACAGACACTGATACCCAGTAACACACACACACTTACACCAAGTAACAAAGACATACACTGACATCAAGTAACAAAGACATATACTGACACCCAGTAACACAGACACATACGGACACCAAGTAACAAAGACACACACTTACACCAAGTAACACAGACACACACTGACACCAAGTAACACAGACACACATTTACACCAAGTAACAAAGACGTACACTGACAACAAGTAACAAAGACATACACTTACACCAAGTAACAAAGAAATACACTGACACCAAGTAACAAAGACATACACTGACACCCAGTAACAAAGACATACACTGACACCCAGTAACACAGACACACACGGACACCATGTAACAAAGACACACACTTACAGCAAGTAACACAGACACACACTGACACCCAGTAACACAAACAAACACACTGACACCAAGTGACTCAGACATACACTGACACCAAGAAACAAAGACATACACTGACACAAAGTAACAAAGACATACAATTACACCAAGTAACAAAGACACACATTTACACCAAGTAACACAGACGTACAATGAAAGCAAGTAACACAGACACACACTTACACCAAGTAACACAGGCACACACTTACACCAAGTAACAAAGACATACACTGACACCAAGTAACAAAGACATGCACTGACACCAAGTAACAAAGACATACACTTACACCAAGTAACACAGACATACACTGAGACCAAGTAACAAAGACATACAATTACACCAAGTAACAAAGACACACACTTACACCAAGTAACACAGACATACACTGACACCAAGTAACAAAGACATACACTGTTACCCAGTAACACAGATACACACTTACATCAAGTAACAAAGACATACACTGATACCAAGTAACACAGACACACACTTACACCAAGTAACAAAGACATACACTGACACCAAGTGACAAAGAGATACAATTACACCAAGTAACAAAGACACACACTTACACCAAGTAACACAGACACACACTGACACCAAGTAACACAGACACACATTTACACCAAGTAACAAAGACGTACACTGACAACAAGTAACAAAGACATACACTTACACCAAGTAACAAAGAAATACACTGACACCAAGTAACAAAGACATACACTGACACCCAGTAACAAAGACATACACTGACACCCAGTAACACAGACACACACGGACACCATGTAACAAAGACACACACTTACAGCAAGTAACACAGACACACACTGACACCCAGTAACACAAACAAACACACTGACACCAAGTGACTCAGACATACACTGACACCAAGAAACAAAGACATACACTGACACAAAGTAACAAAGACATACAATTACACCAAGTAACAAAGACACACATTTACACCAAGTAACACAGACGTACAATGAAAGCAAGTAACACAGACACACACTTACACCAAGTAACACAGGCACACACTTACACCAAGTAACAAAGACATACACTGACACCAAGTAACAAAGACATGCACTGACACCAAGTAACAAAGACATACACTTACACCAAGTAACACAGACATACACTGAGACCAAGTAACAAAGACATACTATTACACCAAGTAACAAAGACACACACTTACACCAAGTAACACAGACATACACTGACACCAAGTAACAAAGACATACACTGTTACCCAGTAACACAGATACACACTTACATCAAGTAACAAAGACATACACTGATACCAAGTAACACAGACACACACTTACACCAAGTAACAAAGACATACACTGACACCAAGTGACAAAGAGATACAATTACACCAAGTAACAAAGACACACACTTACACCAAGTAGCACAGACATACACTGACACCAAGTAACAATGACATACACTGTTACCCAGTAACACAGACACACACTTACACCAAGTAACAAAGACATACAATGATACCAAGTAACACAGAAACACACTTACACCAAGTAACACAGACACACCCTTACACCAAGTAACAAAGGCATACACTGACGCCAAGTAACAAAGACATACACTTACACCAAGTAACGAAGACACACACTTACACCAAGTAAGACAGACATACACTGTCACCATGTAGCAAAGACATTCACTGATACCCAATAACACAGACTTTCACTGACACCAAGTATTTTGAAACACACTGACACCAAGTAGCAATGACATACACTGATACCCCGTAACACAGACACACACTTACACCAAGTAACAAAGACATACACTGACACCAAGTCACACAGACACACAGACACCCAGTAACAAAGACATACATTGACACCAAGTCACAAAGATATACACTGATACCCAGTAACACAGACACACAATTACACCAAGTAACACAGACATACACTGACACCACGTAACAAAGACATACGCTGATACCCTGTAACACAGACACACACTTACACCAAGTAACAAAGACAGACACTGATACCCAGTAACACACACACACTTACACCAAGTAACAAAGACATACACTGACATCAAGTAACAAAGACATAAACTGACACCCAGTAACACAGACACACACGGACACCAAGTAACAAAGACACACACTTACACCAAGTAACACAGACACACACTGACACCAAGTAACACAGACACACATTTACACCAAGTAACAAAGACATACACTGACACCAAGTAACAAAGACATACACTAACACAAAGTAACAAAGACATACACTGACACCAAGTAACAAAGACATACACTGATACCCATTAACAAAGACACACACTTACACCAAGTAACAAAGACATACACTGACACCCAGTAACAAAGACATACACTGACACCCAGTAACACAGACACACACGGACACCAAGTAACAAAGACACACACTTACAGCAAGTCACACAGACACACACTGACACCCAGTAACACAAACAAACACACTGACACCAAGTGACTCAGACATACAATGACACCAAGTAACAAAGACACACACTTACACCAAGTAACAAAGACATTCACTGATACCCAGTAACACAAACACTCACTTACACCAAGTAACAAAGACATACACTGACACCAAGTAACAAAGACATACACTGTTACCCAGTAACACAGACACACACTTACGCCAAGTAACAAAGACATACACTGATACCAAGTAACACAGACACACACTTACACCAAGTAACACAGACACACACTTACACCAAGTAACAAAGATATACACTGATACCCAGTAACACAGACACACAATTACACGAAGTAACACAGACATACACTGACACCACGTAACAAAGACATACGCTGATACCCAGTAACACAGACACACACTTACACCAAGGAACAAAGACAGACACTGATACCCAGTAACACACACACACTTACACCAAGTAACAAAGATATACACTGACATCAAGTAACAAAGATATATACTGACACCCAGTAACACAGACACATACGGACACCAAGTAACAAAGACACACACTTACACCAAGTAACACAGACACACACTGACACCAAGTAACACAGACACACATTTACACCAAGTAACAAAGACGTACACTGACAACAAGTAACAAAGACATACACTTACACCAAGTAACAAAGAAATACACTGACACCAAGTAACAAAGACATACACTGACACCCAGTAACAAAGACATACACTGACACCCAGTAACACAGACACACACGGACACCATGTAACAAAGACACACACTTACAGCAAGTAACACAGACACACACTGACACCCAGTAACACAAACAAACACACTGACACCAAGTGACTCAGACATACACTGACACCAAGAAACAAAGACATACACTGACACAAAGTAACAAAGACATACAATTACACCAAGTAACAAAGACACACACTTACACCAAGTAACACAGACGTACACTGACACCAAGTAACAAAGACATACACTGTTACCCAATAACACAGACACACACTTACACCAAGTAACAAAGACATACAATGAAAGCAAGTAACACAGACACACACTTACACCAAGTAACACAGGCACACACTTACACCAAGTAACAAAGACATACACTGACACCAAGTAACAAAGACATGCACTGACACCAAGTAACAAAGACATACACTTACACCAAGTAACACAGACATACACTGAGACCAAGAAACAAAGACATACAATTACACCAAGTAACAAAGACACACACTTACACCAAGTAACACAGACATACACTGACACCAAGTAACAAAGACATACACTGTTACCCAGTAACACAGATACACACTTACATCAAGTAACAAAGACATACACTGATACCAAGTAACACAGACACACACTTACACCAACTAACACAAACACTCACTTACACCAAGTAACAAAGACATACACTGACACCAAGTAACAAAGAGATACAATTACACCAAGTAACAAAGACACACAGTTACACCAAGTAGCACAGACATACACTGACACCAAGTAACAATGACATACACTGTTACCCAGTAACACAGACACACACTTACACCAAGTAACAAAGACATACAATGATACCAAGTAACACAGAAACACACTTACACCAAGTAACACAGACACACCCTTACACCAAGTAACAAAGGCATACACTGACGCCAAGTAACAAAGACATACACTTACACCAAGTAACGAAGACACACACTTACACCAAGTAAGACAGACATACACTGTCACCATGTAGCAAAGACATTCACTGATACCCAATAACACAGACTTTCACTGACACCAAGTATTTTGAAACACACTGACACCAAGTAACAATGACATACACTGATACCCCGTAACACAGACACACACTTACACCAAGTAACAAAGACATACACTGACACCAAGTCACACAGACACACAGACACCCAGTAACAAAGACATACATTGACACCAAGTCACAAAGATATACACTGATACCCAGTAACACAGACACACAATTACACCAAGTAACACAGACATACACTGACACCACGTAACAAAGACATACGCTGATACCCAGTAACACAGACACACACTTACACCAAGTAACAAAGACAGACACTGATACCCAGGAACACACACACACTTACACCAAGTAACAAAGACATACACTGACATCAAGTAACAAAGACATAAAATGACACCCAGTAACACAGACACACACGGACACCAAGTAACAAAGACACACACTTACACCAAGTAACACAGACACACACTGACACCAAGTAATACAGACACACATTTACACCAAGTAACAAAGACATACACTGACACCAAGTATCAAAGACATACACTTACACAAAGTAACAAAGACATACACTGACACCAAGTAACAAAGACATACACTGATACCCATTAACAAAGACACACACTTACACCAAGTAACAAAGACATACACTGACACCCAGTAACAAAGACATACACTGACACCCAAAACACAGACACACACGGACACCAAGTAACAAAGACACACACTTACAGCAAGTCACACAGACACACACTGACACCCAGTAACACAAACAAACACACTGACACCAAGTGACTCAGACATACACTGACACCAAGTAACAAAGACATACACTGACACCAAGTAACAAAGACATACAATTACACCAAGTAACAAAGACACACATTTACACCAAGTAACAAAGACATAAACTGACACCCAGTAACACAGACACACACGGACACCAAGTAACAAAGACACACACTTACACCAAGTAACAAAGACATACAATGAAAGCAAGTAACACAGACACACACTTACACCAAGTAACACAGGCGCACACTTACACCAAGTAACAAAGACATACACTGACACCAAGTAACAAAGACATACACTGACACCAAGTAACAAAGACATACACTTACACCAAGTAACACAGACATACACTGTCACCATGTAGCAAAGACATTCACTGATACCCAGTAACACAGACACACACTTACACCAAGTAACAAAGATATACACTGATACCCAGTAACACAGACACACACTTACACCAAGTAACAAAGACATACACTGAAACCAAGTAACAAAGACATACACTGACACCAAGTCACAAAGACAGACACTGACACACAGTAACAAAGACAAACACTGACACCAAGTAACGAAGACAGATACTGACACCAAGTAACAAAGACATACACTGTTAGCCAGTAACACAGACGCACACTTACACCAAGTAACAAAGACATACAATGAAAGCAAGTAAGACAGACACACACTTACACCAAGTAACACAGGCACACACTTACACCAAGTAACAAAGACATACACTGACACCAAGTAACGAAGACAGACACTGACACCAAGTAACAAAGACATACACTGTTAGCCAGTAACACAGACACACACTTACACCAAGCAACAAAGACATACAATGAAAGCAAGTAAGACAGACACACACTTACACCAAGTAACACAGGCACACACTTACACCAAGTAACAAAGACATACACTGACACCAAAAAACAAAGACATACACTTACACCAAGTAACACAGACATACACTGACACCAAGTGACAAAGACATACAATTACACCAAGTAACAAAGACACACACTTACACCAAGTAACACAGACATACACTGACACCAAGTAACAAAGACATACACTGTTACCCAGTAACACAGATACACACTTACACCAAGTAACACAGACATACAATGACACCAAGTGACAAAGACATACACTGACACCCAGTAACAAAGACATACACTGACACCCAGTAACACAGACACACACGGACACCATGTAACAAAGACACACACTTACAGCAAGTAACACAGACACACACTGACACCCAGTAACACAAACAAACACACTGAAACCAAGTGACTCAGACATACACTGACACCAAGAAACAAAGACATACACTGACACAAAGTAACAAAGACATACAATTACACCAAGTAACAAAGACACACACTTACACCAAGTAACACAGACGTACACTGACACCAAGTAACAAAGACATACACTGTTACCCAATAACACAGACACACACTTACACCAAGTAACAAAGACATACAATGAAAGCAAGTAACACAGACACACACTTACACCAAGTAACACAGGCACACACTTACACCAAGTAACAAAGACATACACTGACACCAAGTAACAAAGACATGCACTGACACCAAGTAACAAAGACATACACTTACACCAAGTAACACAGACATACACTGAGACCAAGAAACAAAGACATACAATTACACCAAGTAACAAAGACACACACTTACACCAAGTAACACAGACATACACTGACACCAAGTAACAAAGACATACACTGTTACCCAGTAACACAGATACACACTTACATCAAGTAACAAAGACATACACTGATACCAAGTAACACAGACACACACTTACACCAACTAACACAAACACTCACTTACACCAAGTAACAAAGACATACACTGACACCAAGTAACAAAGAGATACAATTACACCAAGTAACAAAGACACACAGTTACACCAAGTAGCACAGACATACACTGACACGAAGTAACAATGACATACACTGTTACCCAGTAACACAGACACACACTTACACCAAGTAACAAAGACATACAATGATACCAAGTAACACAGAAACACACTTACACCAAGTAACACAGACACACCCTTACACCAAGTAACAAAGGCATACACTGACGCCAAGTAACAAAGACATACACTTACACCAAGTAACGAAGACACACACTTACACCAAGTAAGACAGACATACACTGTCACCATGTAGCAAAGACATTCACTGATACCCAATAACACAGACTTTCACTGACACCAAGTATTTTGAAACACACTGACACCAAGTAACAATGACATACACTGATACCCCGTAACACAGACACACACTTACACCAAGTAACAAAGACATACACTGACACCAAGTCACACAGACACACAGACACCCAGTAACAAAGACATACATTGACACCAAGTCACAAAGATATACACTGATACCCAGTAACACAGACACACAATTACACCAAGTAACACAGACATACACTGACACCACGTAACAAAGACATACGCTGATACCCAGTAACACAGACACACACTTACACCAAGTAACAAAGACAGACACTGATACCCAGGAACACACACACACTTACACCAAGTAACAAAGACATACACTGACATCAAGTAACAAAGACATAAACTGACACCCAGTAACAAAGACACACACTTACACCAAGTAACACAGACACACACTGACACCAAGTAATACAGACACACATTTACACCAAGTAACAAAGACATACACTGACACCAAGTATCAAAGACATACACTTACACAAAGTAACAAAGACATACACTGACACCAAGTAACAAAGACATACACTGATACCCATTAACAAAGACACACACTTACACCAAGTAACAAAGACATACACTGACACCCAGTAACAAAGACATACACTGACACCCAAAACACAGACACACACGGACACCAAGTAACAAAGACACACACTTACAGCAAGTCACACAGACACACACTGACACCCAGTAACACAAACAAACACACTGACACCAAGTGACTCAGACATACACTGACACCAAGTAACAAAGACATACACTGACACCAAGTAACAAAGACATACAATTACACCAAGTAACAAAGACACACACTTACACCAAGTAACAAAGACATAAACTGACACCCAGTAACACAGACACACACGGACACCAAGTAACAAAGACACACACTTACACCAAGTAACAAAGACATACAATGAAAGCAAGTAACACAGACACACACTTACACCAAGTAACACAGGCGCACACTTACACCAAGTAACAAAGACATACACTGACACCAAGTAACAAAGACATACACTGACACCAAGTAACAAAGACATACACTTACACCAAGTAACACAGACATACACTGTCACCATGTAGCAAAGACATTCACTGATACCCAGTAACACAGACACACACTTACACCAAGTAACAAAGATATACACTGATACCCAGTAACACAGACACACACTTACACCAAGTCACAAAGACATACACTGAAACCAAGTAACAAAGACATACACTGACACCAAGTCACAAAGACAGACACTGACACACAGTAACAAAGACAAACACTGACACCAAGTAACGAAGACAGATACTGACACCAAGTAACAAAGACATACACTGTTAGCCAGTAACACAGACGCACACTTACACCAAGTAACAAAGACATACAATGAAAGCAAGTAAGACAGACACACACTTACACCAAGTAACACAGGCACACACTTACACCAAGTAACAAAGACATACACTGACACCAAGTAACGAAGACAGACACTGACACCAAGTAACAAAGACATACACTGTTAGCCAGTAACACAGACACACACTTACACCAAGCAACAAAGACATACAATGAAAGCAAGTAAGACAGACACACACTTACACCAAGTAACACAGGCACACACTTACACCAAGTAACAAAGACATACACTGACACCAAGAAACAAAGACATACACTTACACCAAGTAACACAGACATACACTGACACCAAGTGACAAAGACATACAATTACACCAAGTAACAAAGACACACACTTACACCAAGTAACACAGACATACACTGTCACCATGTAGCAAAGACATTCACTGATACCCAGTAACACAGACACACACTTACACCAAGTAACAAAGATATACACTGATACCCAGTAACACAGACACACACTTACACCAAGTCACAAAGACATACACTGAAACCAAGTAACAAAGACATACACTGACACCAAGTCACAAAGACAGACACTGACACACAGTAACAAAGACAAACACTGACACCAAGTAACGAAGACAGATACTGACACCAAGTAACAAAGACATACACTGTTAGCCAGTAACACAGACGCACACTTACACCAAGTAACAAAGACATACAATGAAAGCAAGTAAGACAGACACACACTTACACCAAGTAACACAGGCACACACTTACACCAAGTAACAAAGACATACACTGACACCAAGTAACGAAGACAGACACTGACACCAAGTAACAAAGACATACACTGTTAGCCAGTAACACAGACACACACTTACACCAAGCAACAAAGACATACAATGAAAGCAAGTAAGACAGACACACACTTACACCAAGTAACACAGGCACACACTTACACCAAGTAACAAAGACATACACTGACACCAAGAAACAAAGACATACACTTACACCAAGTAACACAGACATACACTGACACCAAGTGACAAAGACATACAATTACACCAAGTAACAAAGACACACACTTACACCAAGTAACACAGACATACACTGACACCAAGTAACAAAGACATACACTGTTACCCAGTAACACAGATACACACTTACATCAAGTAACAAAGACATACACTGATACCAAGTAACACAGACACACACTTACACCAAGTAACACAAACACTCACTTACACCAAGTAACAAAGACAAACACTGACACAATGTAACAAAGAGATACAATTATACCAAGTAACAAAGACACACACTTACACCAAGTAACACAGACATACACTGACACCAAGTAACAATGACATACACTGATACCCAGTAACACAGACACACACTTACACCAAGTAACAAAGACTTACAATGATACCAAGTAACACAGAAACACACTTACACCAAGTAACACAGACACACACTTACACCAAGTAACAAAGACATACACTGACATCAAGTAACAAAGACATACACTTACACCAAGTAATACAGACATACATTGACACCAAGTAACAAAGACATACAATTACACCAAGTAACAAAGACACACACTTACACCAAGTAACACAGACATACACTGTCACCATGTAGCAAAGACATTCACTGATACCCAGTAACACAGACACACACTTTCACCAAGTAACAAGGATATACACTGATACCCAGTAACACAGACACACACTTACACCAAGTCACAAAGACAGACACTGACACACAGTAATAAAGACAAACACTGACACCACGTACCGAAGACAGACACTGACACCCAGTAACAAAGACAGACACTGACACCAAGTCACAAAGACATACACTGACACCAAGTAACAAAGACATACACTTACACCAAGTAACACAGACATACAATGACATCAAGTAACAAAGACATACAATTACACCAAGTAACAAAGACACACACTTGCACCAAGTAACACAGACATACACTGACACCAAGTAACAAAGACATACACTGAAACCAAGTAACCCAGACACACACTGACACCAAGTAACACAGACATTCACTGACACGAAGTAACAAAGACATACACTGTTACCCAGTAACACAGATACACACTTACATCAAGTAACAAAGACATACACTGATACCCAGTAACACAGTCACACACTGGGCGGCACATTGGCACAGTGGTTAGCAGCCTCACAGCTCCAGGGACCCGGTTTCGATTCTGGGTACTGACTGTGCGGAGTTTGCAAGTTCTCGCTGTGTCTGCGTGGATTTCCTCCAGGTGCTCCGGTTCCTCCCACATGCCAAAGACTTGCAGGTTGATAGGTTAATTGGCCATTATAAATTGCCCCTAGTATAGGTAGGTGGTAGGGAAATATATAGGGACAGATGGGGATGTGATATGAATACGGGATTAGTGTAGGATTAGTATAAATGGGCGGTTGATGGTCGGCACAGTCTCGGTTGGCCGAAGGGCATGTTTAAGTGTTCCATCTCTAAACTAAACTAAATACTGACACCTAGTGTCACTGACACACACTGACACCAAGTAACACAGACATACAGTTACACCAAGTAACACAAACACTCACTTACACCAAGTAACAAAGACATACACTGACACCAAGTAACAAAGAGATACAATGATACCAAGTAACACAGAAACACACTTACACCAAGTAACACAGACACACACTTACACCAAGTAACAAAGACATACACTGACGCCAAGTAACAAAGACATACACTTACACCAAGTAATACAGACATACATTGACACCAAGTAACAAAGACATACAATTACAGCAAGTATCAAAGACACACACTTACACCAAGTAACAAAGACATACACTGACATCAAGTAACAAAGACATACACTTACACCAAGTAATACAGACATACATTGACACCAAGTAACAAAGACATACAATTACACCAAGTAACAAAGACACACACTTACACCAAGTAACACAGACATACACTGTCACCATGTAGCAAAGACATTCACTGATACCCAGTAACACAGACACACACTTACACCAAGAAACAAAGATATACAATGATACCCAGTAACACAGACACACACTTACACCAAGTCACAAAGACAGACACTGACACACAGTAACAAAGACAAACACTGACACCAAGTAACGAAGACAGACACTGACACCCAGTAACAAAGACAGACACTGACATCAAGTCACAAAGACATACACTGACACACAGTAACAAAGACATACACTTACACCAAGTAACACAGACATGCAATGACATCAAATAACAAAGACATACAATTACATCAAGTAACAAAGACATACACTGACACCAAGTAACACAGACACACAGTTACACCAAGTAACACAAACACTCACTTACACCAAGTAACAAAGACATACACTGACACCAAGTAACAAAGAGATACAATTACACCAAGTAACACAGACACACACTTTCACCAAGTAACAAAGACATACAATGATACCAAGTAACACAGAAACACACTTACACCAAGTAACACAGACACACACTTACACCAAGTAACAAAGACATACACTGACGCCAAGCAACAAAGACATACACTTACACCAAGTAATACAGACATACATTGAGACCAAGTAACAAAGACATACAATTACAGCAAGTAACAAAGACACACACTTACACCAAGTAACAAAGACATACACTGACATCAAGTAACAAAGACATACACTTACACCAAGTAATACAGACATACATTGACTCCAAGTAACAAAGACATACAATTACACCAAGTAACAAAGACACACACTTACACCAAGTAACACAGACACACAATGTCACCATGTAGCAAAGACATTCACTGATACCAGTAACACAGACACACACTTACACCAAGTAACAAAGATATACACTGATACCCAGTAACACAGACACACACTTACACCAAGTCACAAAGACAGACACTGACACACAGTAACAAAGACAAACACTGACACCAAGAAACGAAGACAGACACTGACACCCAGTAACAAAGACAGACACTGACACCAAGTCACAAAGACATACACTGACACCAAGTAACAAAGACATTCACTTACACCAAGTAACACAGACATACAATGACATCAAGTAACAAAGACATACAATTACACCAAGTAACAAAGACACACACTTGCACCAAGTAACACAGACATACACTGACACCAAGTAACAAAGACATACACTGAAACCAAGTAACTCAGACACACACTGACACCAAGTAACACAGACATTCACTGACACCAAGTAACAAAGACATACACTGATACCCAGTAACACAGACACACACTGGGCGGCACATTGGCACAGTGGTTAGCAGCCTCACAGCTCCAGGGACCCGGGCTCGATTCTGGGTACTGCCTGTGCGGAGTTTGCAAGTTCTCCCTGTGTCTGCGTGGATTTCCTCCGGGTGCTCCGGTTTCCTCCCACATGCCAAAGACTTGCAGGTTGATAGGTTAATTGGCCATTATAAATTGCCCCTAGTATAGGGAGGTGGTAGGGAAATATATAGGGACAGATGGGGATGTGATATGAATACGGGATTAGTGTAGGATTAGGATAAATGGGTGGTTGATGGTCGGCACAGTCTCGGTTGGCCGAAGGGCCTGTTTAAGTGCTCTATCTCTAAACTAAACTAAATACTGACACCTAGTGTCACTGACACACACTGACATCAAGTAACAAAGACATACACTGATACCCAGTAACAGACACACACTTACACCAAGTAACACAGACATACACTGACACCAAGTAACAAAGTCATACACTGTTACCCAGTAACACAGATACACACTTACATCAAGTAACAAAGACATACACTGATACCATGTAACACAGACACACACTTACACCAAGTAACACAAACACTCACTTACACCAAGTAACAAAGACATACACTGACACCAAGTAACAAAGAGATACAATTACAACAAGTAACAAAGACACACACTTACACCAAGTAACACAGACATACACTGACACCAAGTAACAATGACATACACTGTTACCCAGTAACACAGACACACACTTTCACCAAGTAACAAAGATATACACTGACGCCAAGTAACAAAGACATACACTTACACCAAGTAATACAGACAAACATTGACACCAAGTAACAAAGACATACAATTACAGCAAGTAACAAAGACACACACTTACACCAAGTAACACAGACATACACTGTCACCATGTAGCAAAGACATTCACTGATACCCAGTAACACAGACACACACTTACACCAAGTAACAAAGATATACACTGATACCCAGTAACACAGACACACACTTACACCAAGTAACAAAGACATACACTGAAACCAAGTAACAAAGACATACACTGACACCAAGTCACAAAGACAGACACTGACACACAGTAATAAAGACAAACACTGACACCAAGTAACGAAGACAGACACTGACACCAAGTAACAAAGACATACACTTTGACCCAGTAACACAGACACACACTTACACCAAGTAACAAAGACATACAATGAAAGCAAGTAACACAGACACACACGTACACCAAGTAACACAGGCACACACTTACACCAAGTAACAAAGACATACACTGACACCAAGTAACAAAGACATACACTGACACCAAGTCACAAAGACATACACTGACACCAAGTAACAAAGACATACACTTACACCAATTAACACAGACATACAATGACATCAAGTAAAAAAGACATACAATTACACCAAGTAACAAAGACACACACTTGCACCAAGTAACACAGACATACACTGACACCAAGTAACAAAGACATACGCTGTTACCCAGTAACACAGACACACACTTACACCAAGTAACAAAGACATACACTGATACACAGTAACAAAGACATGCACTGACACCCAGTAACAAAGACAGACACTGATAAACAGTAAGACAGACACTCACTTACACCAAGTAACAAAGACATACACTGACACCAAGTAACAAAGACATACACATACACCAAGTAACAAAGACATACACTGACACCAAGTAACAAAGACATACACTGATACCCAGTAACACAGACACACACTTACACCAAGTAACAAAGACATACACTGATACCCAGTAACACAGACACACACTTACACCAAGTAACAGAGACATAAACTGACACCAAGTAACAAAGACATACACTGATACCCAGAAACACAGATACACACTTACACCAAGTAACAAAGACATACACTGACACCAAGTCACAAAGACACACACTGACACCCAGTAAGAAAGACTTACACTGACACCAAGTATTTTGAAACACACTGACACCAAGTAACAATGAGATGCACTGATACCCAGTAACACAGACACACACTTACACCAAGTAACAAAGACATACACCGACACCAAGTCACACAGACACACACTGACACCCAGTAACAAAGACATACAATGACACCAAGTCACAAAGACATTCACTGATACCCAGTAACACAGACACACAATTACACCAAGTAACACAGACATACACTGACACCAAGTAACAAAGACATACACTGATACCCAGTAACACACACACACTTACACCAAGTAACAAAGACATACACTGACATCAAGTAACAAAGACATAAACTGACACCCAGTAACACAGACACACACGGACACCAAGTAACAAAGACACACACTTACACCAAGTAACACAGACACACACTGAAACCCAGTAACACAGACACACATTTACACCAAGTAACAAAGACAGACACTGACACCCAGTAACAAAGACATACAATGACACCAAGTCACAAAGACATACACTGATACCCAGTAACACAGACACACAATTACACAAAGTAACACAGACATACACTGACACCAAGTAACAAAGACATACACTGATACCCAGGAACACACACACACTTACACCAAGTAACAAAGACATACACTGACATCAAGTAACAAAGACATAAACTGACACCCAGTAACACAGACACACACGGACACAAAGTAACAGAGACACACACTTACACCAAGTAACACAGACACACACTGACACCCAGTAACACAGACACACATTTACACCAAGTAACAAAGACATACACTGAGACCAAGTAACAAAGACATACACTGATACCCAGTAACACAGACACACACTTACACCAAGTAACAAAGACATACACAGACACCAAGTCACAAAGACAGACACTGACACACAGTAACAAAGACAAACACTGACACAAAGTAACGAAGACAGACACTGACACCAAGTAACAAAGACATACACTGTTACCCAGTAACACAGACACACACTTAAACCCAGTAACTCAGACACACACTTACACCAAGTAACAAAGACTTACAATGATACCAAGTAACACAGAAACACGCTTACACCAAGTAACACAGACACACACTTACACCAAGTAACAAAGACATACACTGACACCAAGTAACAAAGACATACACTTACACCAAGTAATACAGACATACATTGACACCAAGTAACAAAGACATACAATTACACCAAGTAACACAGACACACACTTACACCAAGTAACAAAGACATACACTGACACCAAGTAACAAAGACATACACATACACCAAGTAACAAAGACATACACTGACACCAAGTAGCAAAGACATACACTGATACCCAGTAACACAGACACACACTTACACCAAGTAACAAAGACATACACTGATACCCAGTAACACAGACACACACTTACACCAAGTAACAGAGACATAAACTGACACCAAGTAACAAAGACATACACTGATACCCAGAAACACAGATACACACTTACACCAAGTAACAAAGACATACACTGACACCATTTCACAAAGACACACACTGACACCCAGTAAGAAAGTCTTACACTGACACCAAGTATTTTGAAACACACTGACACCAAGTAACAATGAGATGCACTGATACCCAGTAACACAGACACACACTTACACCAAGTAACAAAGACATACACCGACACCAAGTCACACAGACACACACTGACACCCAGTAACAAAGACATACAATGACACCAAGTCACAAAGACATTCACTGATACCCAGTAACACAGACACACAATTACACCAAGTAACACAGACATACACTGACACCAAGTAACAAAGACATACACTGATACCCAGTAACACACACACACTTACACCAAGTAACAAAGACATACACTGACATCAAGTAACAAAGACATAAACAGACACCCAGTAACACAGACACACACGGACACCAAGAAACAAAGACACACACTTACACCAAGTAACACAGACACACACTGACACCCAGTAACACAGACACACATTTACACCAAGTAACAAAGACAGACACTGACACCCAGTAACAAAGACATACAATGACACCAAGTCACAAAGACATACACTGATACCCAGTAACACAGACACACAATTACACCAAGTAACACAGACATACACTGACACCAAGTAACAAAGACATACACTGATACCCAGGAACACACACACACTTACACCAAGTAACAAAGACATACACTGACATCAAGTAACAAAGACATAAACTGACACCCAGTAACACAGACACACACGGACACCAAGTAACAAAGACACACACTTACACCAAGTAACACAGACACACACTGACACCCAGAAACACAGACACACATTTACACCAAGTAACAAAGACATACACTGAGACCAAGTAACAAAGACATACACTGATACCCAGTAACACAGACACACACTTACACCAAGTAACAAAGACATACACAGACACCAAGTCACAAAGACAGACACTGACACACAGTAACAAAGACAAACACTGACACCAAGTAACGAAGACAGACACTGACACCAAGTAACAAAGACATACACTGTTACCCAGTAACACAGACACACACTTACTCCAAGTAACAAAGACATACAATGAAAGCAAGTAACACAGACACACACTTACACCAATTAACACAGGCACACACTTACACCAAGTAACAAAGACATACACTGACACCAAGTAACAAAGACATACACTTACACCAAGTAACAACGACATACACTGTTACCCAGTAACACAGACACACACTTACACCAAGTAACAAAGACATACACTGATATCCAGTAACACAGACACACACTTACACCAAGTAACAGAGACATAAACTGACACCAAGTAACAAAGACATGCACTGATACCCAGAAACACAGAAACACACTTACACCAAGTAACAAAGACAGACACTGATACCCAGTAACACACACACACTTACACCAGGTAACAAAGACATACACTGACATCAAGTAACAAAGACATAAACTGACACCCAGTAACACAGACACACACGGACACCATGTAAAAAAGACATACACTGACACCAAGTCACAAAGACACACTCTGACACCCAGTAACAAAGACTTACACTGACACCAAGTATTTTGAAACACACTGACACCAAGCAACAATGACATGCACTGATACCCAGTAACACAGACACACACTTACACCAAGTAACAAAGACATACACTGACACCAAGTCACACAGACACACACTGACACCCAGTAACAAAGACATACACTGACACCAAGTCACAAAGACATACACTGATACCCAGTAACACAGACACACAATTACACCAAGTAACACAGACATACACTGACACCAAGTAACAAAGACATACACTGATACCCAGTAATACAGACACACACTTATACCAAGTAACAAAGACAGACACTGATACCCAGTAACACACACACACTTACACCAGGTAACAAAGACATACACTGACATCAAGTAACAAAGACATAAACTGACACCCAGTAACACAGACACACACGGACACCAAGTAAAAAAGACACACACTTACACCAAGTAACACAGACACACACTGACTCCCAGTACCACAGACACACATTTACACCAAGTAACAAAGACATACACTGACACAAAGTAACAAAGACATACACTTACACCAAGTAACAAAGACATGCACTGACACCAAGTAACACAGACACACACTGACACCCAGTAACACAGACACACATTTACACCAAGTAACAAAGGCATACACTGACACCAAGTAACAAAGGCATACACTTACACCAAGTAACAAAGACATGCACTGACACCAAGTAACAAAGACGTACACTGATACCCAGCAACACAGACACACACTTACACCAAGTAACAAAGACATACACAGACACCAAGTCACAAATACAGACACTGACACACAGTAACAAAGACAAACACTGACAGCAAGTAACGAAGACAGACACTGACACCAAGTAACAAAGACATACACTGTTACCCAGTAACACAGACACACACTTAAACCCAGTAACTCAGACACACCCTTACACCAAGTAACAAAGACTTACAATGATACCAAGTAACACAGAAACACGCTTACACCAAGTAACACAGACCCACACTTACACCAAGTAACAAAGACATACACTGACACCAAGTAACAAAGACATACACCAAGTAATACAGACATAAATTGACACCAAGTAACAAAGACATACAATTACACCAAGTAACAAAGACACATACTTACACCAAGTAACACAGACATACACTGTCACAATGTAGCAAAGACATTCACTGATACCCAGTAACACAGACACACACTTACACCAAGTAACAAAGATATACATTGATACCCAGTAACACAGACACACACTTACACCAAGTCACAAAGACAGACACTGACACACAGTAACAAAGACAAACACTGACACCAAGTCACAAAGACATACACTGACATCAAGTAACAAAGACATACACTTACACCAAGTAACACAGAAATACAATGACATCAAGTAACAAAGACATACAATTACACCAAGTAACAAAGACACACACTTGCACCAAGTAACACAGACATACACTGACACCAAGTAACAAAGACATACACTGTTACCCAGTAACACAGGCACACACTTCCACCAAGTAACAAAGACACAGACTTACACCAAGTAACACAGACACACACTGACACCCAGTAACACAAACAAACACACTGACACCAAGTGACTCAGACATGCACTGACACCAAGTAACAAAGACATACACTGACACCAATTAACAAAGAAATACAATTACACCAAGTAACAAAGACACACACTTACACCAAGTAACACAGACATACACTGACACCAAGTAACAAAGACATACACTGTTACCCAGTAACACAGACACACACTTACTCCAAGTAACAAAGACATACACTGACACCAAGTAACAAAGACACACACTTACACCAAGTAACACAGACATAGACTGACACCAAGTAACAAAGACATACACTTACACCAAGTAACACAGACATACACTGTCACCAAGTAACAAAGACATACACTGATACCCAGTAACAAAGACATACACTGACACCAAGTAACACAGACACACACTTACACCAAGTAACACAAACACACACTTACACCAAGTAACAAAGACATAAACTGACACCCAGTAACACAGACACACACTTACACCAAGTAACACAAACACACACTTACACCAAGTAACACAGACATACACTGACACCAAGTAACAAAGACATACACTTACACCAAGTAACAAAGACATACACTGACACCAAGTAACAAAGACATACACTGATACCCAGTAACACAGACACACACTTACACCAAATAACAAAGACATACACTGATATCCAATAACACCGACACACACTTACACCAAGTAACGAAGACATACACTGACACCAATTAACAGAAACACACGCTTGCACCAAGTACCACAGACATACACTGACACCCAGTAACAAAGTCATACACTGACACCAAGTAACAAAGACATACACTGACACCAAGTAACAAAGACATACACTGATACCCAGTAACACAGACACACACTTACACCAAGTAACAAAGACATACACTGATACCCAGTGACACAGACACACACTTACACCAAGTAACATAGACACACACTTACACCAAGAAACACAGACACACACTGACACCCAGTAACATAAACAAACACACTGACACCAAGTGACACAGACATACACTGACACCAAGTAACAAAGACATACACTGACACCAAGTAACACAGACACACACTTACACCAAGTAACACAAACACACACTTACACCAAGTAACAGAGACATACACTGACACCAAGTAACAAAGACACACACTGATACCCAGTAACACAGACACACACTTACACCAAGTATTTTGACATACACTGACACCAAGTAACAAAGACATACACTGATACCCAGCAACACAGACAGACACATACACCAAGTAACAAAGACTTACAATGATACCCAGTAACACAGACACACACTTACACCAAGTAACACAGACATACACTGACACCAAGTAACAAAGACATACACTGATACCCAGTAACACAGACACACACTTACACCAAGTGACATAGACATACAATGACACCCAGTAACACAGACACACACGGACACCAAGTCACAAAGACACACACTTACACCAAGTAACACAGACACACACTTACACCAAGGAACACAAACACACACTTACACCAAGTAACAAAGACATACACTGACACCAAGTAACAAAGTCACAGACTTACACCAAGTAACACAGACATAGACTGACACCAAGTAACAAAGACATACACTTACACCAAGTAACACAGACATACACTGACACCAAGTAACAAAGACATACACTGATACCCAGTAACAAAGACATACACAGACACCAAGTAACACAGACACACACGTACACCAAGTAACACAAACACACACTTACACCAAGTAACAAAGACATAAACTGACACCCAGTAACACAGACACACACTTACACCAAGTAACGCAAACACACACTTACACCAAGTATCACACAGACATACACTGACACCAAGTAACAAAGACATACACTTACACCAAGTAACAAAGACATACACTGACACCAAGTAACAAAGACATACACTGATACCCAGTAACACAGACACACACTTACACCAAATAACAAAGACATACACTGTTACCCAGTAACACAGACACACACTTACACCAAGTAACAAAGACATACACTGACACCAATTAACAAAAACACACGCTTACACCAAGTAACACAGACATACACTGACACCCAGTAACAAAGACATACACTGACACCAAGTAACAAAGACATACACTGATACCCAGTGACACAGACACACACTTACACCAAGTAACATAGACAAACACACTGACACCAAGTGACACAGACATACACTGACACCAAGTAACAAAGACATACACTGACACCAAGTAACACAGACACACACTTACACCAAGTAACACAAACACACACTTACACCAAGTACCAGAGCCATACACTGACACCAAGTATCAAAGACACACACTTACACCAAGTAACACAGACATAGACTGACACCAAGTAACAAAGACATACACTTACACCAAGTAACACAGACATACACTGACACCAAGTAACAAAGACATACACTGATACCCAGTAACACAGACACACACTTACACCAAGTAACAAAGACATACACTGATACCCAGTAACACAGACACACACTTACACCAAGTAACAAAGACACACACTTACGCCAAGTAACACAGACACACACTGACACCCAGTAACATAAACAAACACACTGACACCAAGTCACAAAGACATACACTGACACCAAGTAACAAAGACATACACTGACACCAAGTAACACAGACACACACTTACACCAAGTAACACAAACACACACTTACACCAAGTAACAGAGACATACACTGACACCAAGTAACAAAGACACACACTGATACCCAGTAACACAGACACACACTTACACCAAGTATTTTGACATACACTGACACCAAGTAACAAAGACATACACTGATACCCAGCAACACAGACACACACATACACCAAGTAACAAAGACTTACAATGATACCCAGTAACACAGACACACACTTACACCAAGTAGCACAGACATACACTGACACCAAGTAACAAAGACATACACTGATACCCAGTAACACAGACACACAGTTACACCAAGTGACATAGACATACTATGACACCCAGTAACACAGACACACACGGACACCAAGTCACAAAGACACACACTTACACCAAGTAACACAGACACACACTTACACCAAGTAACACAAACACACACTTACACCAAGTAACAAAGACATACACTGTCACCAAGTAACAAAGTCACACACTTACACCAAGTAACACAGACATAGACTGACACCAAGTAACAAAGACATACACTTACACCAAGTAACACAGACATACACTGACACCAAGTTACAAAGACATACACTGATACCCAGTAACAAAGACATACACAGACACCAAGTAACACAGACACACACTTACACCAAGTAACACAAACACACACTTACACCAAGTAACAAAGCCATAAACTGACACCCAGTAACACAGACACACACTTACACCAAGTAACGCAAACACACACTTACACCAAGTATCACACAGACATACACTGACACCAAGTAACAAAGACATGCACTTACACCAAGTAACAAAGACATACACTGACACCAAGTAACAAAGACATGCACTGATACCCAGTAACACAGACACACACTTACACCAAATAACAAAGACATACACTGATACCCAGTAACACAGACACACACTTACACCAAGTAACAAAGACATACACTGACACCAATTAACAAAAACACACGCTTACACCAAGTAACGCAGACATACACTGACACCCAGGAACAAAGACATACACTGACACCAAGTAACAAAGACATACACTGATACCCAGTAACACAGACACACACTTACACCAAGTAACAAAGACATACACTGATACCCAGTGACACAGACACACACTTACACCAAGTAACATAGACAAACACACTGACACCAAGTGACACAGACATACACTGACACCAAGTAACAAAGAAATACACTGACACCAAGTAACACAGACACACACTTACACCAAGTAACACAAACACACACTTACACCAAGTAACAGAGCCATACACTGACTCCAAGTATCAAAGACACACACTTACACCAAGTAACACAGACATAGACTGACACCAAGTAACAAAGACATACACTTACACCAAGTAACACAGACATACACTGACACCAAGTAACAAAGACATACACTGATACCCAGTAACACAGACACACACTTACACCAAGTAACAAAGACATACACTGATACCCAGTAACACAGACACACACTTACACCAAGTAACAAAGACACACACTTACGCCAAGTAACAAAGACACACACTGACACCCAGTAACATAAACAAACACACTGACACCAAGTCACACAGACATACACTGACACCAAGTAACAAAGACATACACTGACACCAAGGAACACAGACACACACTTACACCAAGTAACACAAACACACACTTACACCAAGTAACAAAGACATACACTGACACCAAGTAACAAAGACACACACTTATACCAAGTAACACAGACATAGACTGACACCAAGTAACAAAGACATACACTTACACCAAGTAACACAGACATACACTGACACCAAGTAACAAAGACATACACTTACACCAAGTAACACAGACACACACTTACACCAAGTAACAAAGACATACAATGATACCCAGTAACACAGACACACACTTACACCAAGTAACACAGACATACACTGACACCAAGTAACAAAGACACACACGGACACCAAGTAACAAAGACACACACTTACACCAAGTAACACAGACACACACTGACACCCAGTAACAACGACATACACTGATACCCAGTAACACAGACACACACTTACACCAAGTAACACGGACACACACTTACACCAAGTAACAAAGACATACACTGACACGCAGTAACAAAGACATACACTGACACCCAGTAACAGAGACACACAATTACACCAAGTAACACAGACACACACTTACACCAAGTAACAAAGACATACACTTACACTAAGTAACAAAGACAGACAATTGCACCAAGTAACAAAGACATACACTTACACCAAGTATTTTGACATACACTGAAACCAAGTAACAAAGACATACACTGATACACAGACACACACTGACATCCAGTAAAAAAGACATACTCTGACACCAAGTCAAAAAGACATACACTGATACCCAGTATCACAGACACACACTTACACCAAGTAACAAAGACAGACACTGACACCAAGTAACAAAGACAGACAATTACACCAAGTAACAAAGACATACACTGACACCAAGTCACAAAGACACACACTGACACCCAGTAACAAAGACATACACTGATACCAAGTCACAAAGACATACACTGATACCCAGTGACACAGACACACACTGACACCAAGTAACAAAGACATACACTGACACCAAGTAACAAAGACATACACTGACACCAATTAACAAAGACACACACTTACACCAAGTAACACAGGCATACACTGACACCCAGAAACAAAGACATAT
Source organism: Heterodontus francisci (assembly GCF_036365525.1). Taxonomy (NCBI): domain Eukaryota; kingdom Metazoa; phylum Chordata; class Chondrichthyes; order Heterodontiformes; family Heterodontidae; genus Heterodontus; species Heterodontus francisci. The sequence continues at coordinate 2,806,153 of NW_027141550.1, forward strand.
ACTTACACCAAGTAACAAATACATGCACTGACACCCAGTAACAAAGACATACACTTACTCCATGGAACAAATACAGACAATTACACCAAGTAACAAAGACATACACTTACACCAAGTTTTTTGACATACACTGACACCAAGTAACAAAGACATACACTGATACCCAGTAACACAGACACACACTGACACCCAGTAACAAAGACATACTCTGACACCAAGTCACAAAGACATACACTGATACCCAGTAACACAGACACACACTTACACCAAGTAACAAAGACATACATTGACACCAAGTAACAAAGACAGACAAATACACCAAGTAACAAAGACATACACTTACACCAAGTAACAAAGACATAAACTGACACCAAGTCACAAAGACACACACTGACACCCAGTAACAAAGACAAACCCTGACACCAAGTCACAAAGACATACACTTACACCAAGTAACACAGACATACACTATCACGAAGTAACAAAGACAGACAATTACACCAAGTAACACAGACACACACTGACACCCAGTAACACAAACAAACACACTGACAGCCAGTAGCACAGACACACACTGACTCCAAGTCACAAAGACACACACTGACACCCAGTAACAAAGACATACACTGATACCCAGTCACACTGACACACACTTACACCAAGTAACAAAGACATACACTGACACCTATTAACAAAGACACACAGTTACACCAAGTAACACAGACATACACTGACACCCAGTAACAAAGACATACACTGATACCCAGTAACACAGACACACACTTACACCAAGTAACAAAGACATACACTGACACCAAGTAACAAAGACATACACTGATACCCAGTAACACAGACGCACACTTACACCAAGTAACAAAGACAGACACTGATACCCAGTAACACAGACACACACTTACACCAAGTAACAAAGACATACACTTACACCAAGTAACACAGACATCCACTGACACCAAGTAATTTGACATACACTTACACCAAGTAACAAAGACATACACTGATACCCAGTAACACAGACACACACTGACACCCAGTTAGAAACACAAACTGACCCCCAGTAACACAGACACACACTGACCCCCAGTAACACAGACATACACTGATACCCAGTAACACAGACACATACTGACACCAAGTAACAAAGACATACACTGACACCCAGTAACACAGACACACACTGGGCGGCACAGTGGTGCATTGGTTAGCACTGCAGCCTCACAGCTCCAGGGACCCGGGATCGATTCTGGGTACTGCCTGTGCGGAGTTTGCAAGTTCTCCCTGTGTCTGCGTGGGTTTCCTCCGGGTGCTCTGGTTTCCTCCCGCATCCGACTTGCAGGTTGATAGGTTAATTGGCCATTATAAATTGACCCTAGTATAGGTAGGTGGTAGGGAAATATATAGGGACAGGTGGGGATGTTATTGGAATATGGGATTCGTGTAGGAATAGTATAAATGGGTGGTTGATGGTCGGCACAGACTCGGTGGGCCGAAGGTCCTGTTTCAGTGCTGTATCTCTAAACTGAACCAAATACTGACACCTAGTGTCACTGACACCCAGCAACACAAACAAACACACACTGACACCCAGTAACACAGAGAAACACTGATACACAGTAACAAAGACATACACTGACACCAAGTAACACAGACACACAGTGACACCCAGTAACAAAGACATACACTGATACCCAGTGACACAGACACACACTTACACCAAGTAACAAAGAAATACAGTGACACCAAGTAACAAAGGCACACACTTACACCAAGTAAAACAGACATACACTGACACCCAGTAACAAAGACATACACTGATACCCAGTAACACAGACACACACGGACACCAAGTAACAAAGTCACACACTTACACCAAGTAACACAGACATACACTGACACCCAGAAACAAAGACATACACTTACACCAAGTAAAAAAGACATACACTGACACCCAGTAACAAAGACATACACTTACACCATGGAACAAAGACAGACAATTACACCAAGTAACAAAGACATACACTGACACCAAGTTTTTTGACATACACTGACACCAAGTAACAAAGACATACACTGATACCCAGTAACACAGACACACACTGACACCCAGTAACAAAGACATACTCTGACACCAAGTCACAAAGACATACACTGATACCCAGTAACACAGACACACACTTACACCAAGCAACAAAGACATACATTGACACCAAGTAACAAAGACAGACAAATACACCAAGTAACAAAGACATACACTTACACCAAGTAACAAAGACATAAACTGACACCAAGTCACAAAGACACACACTGACACCCAGTAACAAAGACAAACCCTGACACCAAGTCACAAAGACATACACTGACAGCCAGTAACACAGACACACACTGACACCAAGTCACAAAGACACACACTGACACCCAGTAACAAAGACATACACTGATACCCAGTCACACTGACACACACTTACAACAAGTAACAAAGACATACACTGACACCAATTAACAAAGACACACACTTACACCACGTAACACAGACATACACTGACACCCAGTAACAAAGACATACACTGATACCCAGTAACACAGACACACACTTACACCAAGTAACAAAGACATACACTGACACCAAGTAACAAAGACATACACTGATACCCAGTAACACAGACGCACACTTACACCAAGTAACAAAGACAGACACTGATACCCAGTAACACAGGCACACACTTACACCAAGTAACAAAGACATACACTTACAACAAGTAACACAGACATACACTGACACCAAGTAATTTGACATACACTTACACCAAGTAACAAAGACATACACTGATACCCAGTAACACAGACACACACTGACACCCAGTTACAAACACACACTGACCCCCAGTAACACAGACACACACTGACCCCCAGTAACACAGACATACACTGATACCCAGTAACACAGACACATATTGACACCAAGTAACAAAGACATACACTGACACCCAGTAACACAAACAAACACACTGACACCCAGTAACACAGATACAAACTGACACCAAGTAACAAAGACATACACTGACACCCAGTAACACGGACACACACTGGGCGGCACAGTGGCGCAGTGGTTAGCACCGCAGCCTCACAGCTCCAGGGACCCGGTTTCGATTCTGGGTACTGCCTGTGCGGAGTTTGCAAGTTCTCCCTGTGTCTGCGTGAGTTTCCTCCGGGTGCTCCGGTTTCCTCCCACATGCCAAAGACTTGCAGGTTGATAGGTTAATTGGCCATCATAAATTGCCCCTAGTATAGGTAGGTGGTAGGGAAATATATATGGACAGGTGGGGATGTGATCGGAATACGGAATTAGTGAGGATTATCATAAATGGGTGGTTGATGGTCGGCACAGACACGGTGGGCCGAAGGCCCTGTTTAAGTGCTGTATCTCTGAACTAAACTAAATAATGACACCTAGTGTCACATACACACACTTACAGCCAGTAACACAAACAAACACACACTGACACCCAGTAATACAGAGAACCACTGATACACAGTAACAAAGACATTCACTGACACCAAGTAACACAGACAAACATTGACACCCAGTAACAAAGACATACACTGACACCAAGTAACAAAGACATACATAGATACCAAGTCACAAAGACATACACTGATACCCAGTAACAAAGACATACACTGACACCCAGTAACACAGACACACACCAACACCAAGTAACACAGACACACACTTACAGCAAGTAACAAAGACAAATACTGACACCAAGTAACAAAGACATACAATTACACCAAGTAACAAAGACATAAACTTACACCAAGTAACAAAGACATACACTGATACCAAGTCACAAAGACAAACACTGATACCCAGTAACACAGACACACACTGACACCAAGGAACAAAGACATCCACTGACATCAAGTAACACAGACACACACTTACACCCAGTAACAAAGACATACACTGACACCAAGTCACAAAGACACACACTGACACCAAGTAACAAAAACATGCACTGACACCAAGTCACAAAGACATGCACTGATACCCAGTAACACAGATACACACTTACACCAAGTAACACAGACATACACTGGCACCAGGTAACAAAGACATACACTGATACCCAGTAACACAGACACACACGTACACCAAGTAACAAAGACAGATACTGATACCCAGTAACACAGACACACACTTACAACATGTAACAAAGACACACACTGACACCCAGTAACAAAGCATTTACTGACACCCAGTAACACAGACACACACGGACACCAGGTAACAAAGACACACACTTACACCAAGTAACACAGACACACACTGACACCCAGTAACACAGACACACACTTACACCAAGTAACAAAGACATATACTGACACCAAGTAACAATGACATACAATTACACCAAGTAACAAAGACATACACTGACACCAAGTAACAAAGACATACACTGATACCCAGTTACAGAGACACACACTTACAGCAAGTAACAAAGACATACACTGATACCAAGTCACAAAGACATACACTGATACCAGAAACACAGACACACACTAACACCAAGGATCAAAGACATCCACTGAAATCAAGTAACACAGACACACACTTACACCCAGTAACAAAGACATACACTGACACCAAGTAACAAAGACATACACTGATACCCAGTAACACAGACACACACTGACACCCAGTAACAAAGACAAACACTGACACCAAGTCACAATGACATACACTGATACCCAGTAACACAGACACACACTTACACCAAGTAACACAGACATACACTGACACCAAGTAACAAAGACACATACTGAGACCCAGTAACAAAGACATACACTGATACCAAGTCACAAAGACATACACTGATACCCAGTAACACAGACACACACTGACACCAAGGATCAAAGACATCCACTGACATCAAGTAACACAGACACACACTTACACCCAGTAACAAAGACATACAATGACACCAAGTCACAAAGACATACACTGATACCCAGTAACACAGACACACATTTACACCAAGTAACAAAGACAGACACTGATACCCAGTAACACAGGCACACACTTACACCAAGTAACAAAGACATGCACTGACACCAAGTAACAAAGACATACACTGACACCCAGTATCACAGACACACACGGCCACCAAGTAACAAAGACACACACTTACACCAAGTAACACAGACAAACACTGACACCAAGTAACAAAGACGGACAATTACACCAAGTAACAAAGACAGACACTTACACCTAGTAACACAGACACACACTGACACCCAGTAATACAAACAAACACACTGACACCAAGTAACACAGAAATACACTGACACCAAGTAACAAAGACATACACTGATACCCAGTAACACAGACACACACTGACACCCAGTAACAAAGACAAACACTGACACCAAGTCACAATGACATACACTGATACCCAGTAACACAGACACACACTTACACCAAGTAACACAGACATACACTGACACCAAGTAACAAAGACACATACTGAGACCCAGTAACAAAGACATACACTGATACCAAGTCACAAAGACATACACTGATACCCAGTAACACAGACACACACTGACACCAAGGATCAAAGACATCCACTGACATCAAGTAACACAGACACACACTTACACCCAGTAACAAAGACATACAATGACACCAAGTCACAAAGACATACACTGATACCCAGTAACACAGACACACATTTACACCAAGTAACAAAGACAGACACTGATACCCAGTAACACAGGCACACACTTACACCAAGTAACAAAGACATGCACTGACACCAAGTAACAAAGACATACACTGACACCCAGTATCACAGACACACACGGCCACCAAGTAACAAAGACACACACTTACACCAAGTAACACAGACAAACACTGACACCAAGTAACAAAGACGGACAATTACACCAAGTAACAAAGACAGACACTTACACCTAGTAACACAGACACACACTGACACCCAGTAATACAAACAAACACACTGACACCAAGTAACACAGAAATACACTGACACCAAGTAACAAAGACATACACTGATACCCAGTAACACAGGCACACCCTTACACCAAGTAACAAAGACATACGCTTACTCCAAATAACAAAGACACACACTTACACCAAGTAACACAGACATACACTGACACCAAGTAACAAAGACAGACAATTGCACCAAGTAACAAAGACATACACTTACACCATGTATTTTGACATACACTGACACCAAGTAACAAAGACATACACTGATACCCAGTAACACAGACACACACGTACAGCAAGTAACAAAGACATACACTGACACCAAGTCACAAAGACACACACTGACACACAGTAACAAAGACATACACTGACACCAAGTCACAAAGACATACACTGATACACAGTAACACAGTAACACACTTACACCAAGTAACACAGACATACACAGACACCAAGTAACAAAGACAGACACTGATACCCAGTAATTCAGACACACACTTACACCAAGTAACAAAGACATACACTGACACCCAGTAACAAAGACATGCACTGACACCCAGAAACACAGACACACACGGACACCAAGTAACAAAGACACACACTTACACCAAGTAACACAGACGCGCACTGACACCCAGTAACACAGACACACACTTACACCAAGTAACACAGACATACAATGACAGCAAGTAACAGAGACATGCACTGATACCGAGTAACACAGGCACAAACTTACACCAAGTAACAAAGACATACACTTACACCAAGTAACAAAGACACACACTTACACCAAGTAACACAGAAATACACTGACACCAAGTAACAATGACAGACAATTACACCAAGTAACAAAGACACACACTTACACCAAGTATTTTGAAATACACTGACACCAAGTAACACAGACACACACTGAAACCCAGCAACACAAACAAACACACTGACACCAAGTAACACAGACATACACTGATACCCAGTAACACAGGCACACACTGGAAGGCGGGTGGGGGTGGTGGGACACATTGGCGCAGTGGTTAGCACCGCAGCCTCACAGCTCCAGGGACCCGGTTTCGATTCTGGGTACTGCCTGTGCGGAGTTTGCAAGTTCTCCCTGTGTCTGCGTGAGTTTCCTCCGGGTGCTCCGGTTTCCTCCCACATGCCAAAGACTTGCAGGTTGATAGGTTAATTGGCCATCATAAATTGCCCCTAGTATAGGTAGGTGGTAGGGAAATATATAGGGACAGGTGGGGATGTGATCGGAATACGGAATTAGTGAGGATTATCATAAATGTGTGGTTGATGGTCGGCACAGACTCGGTGGGCCGAAGGCCCTGTTTAAGTGCTGTATCTCTGAACTAAACTAAATACTGACACCTAGTGTCACAGACACACACTGACAGCCAGTAACACAAACAAACACACACTGACACCCAGTAACACAGAGAACCACTGATACACAGTAACAAAGACATTCACTGACACCAAGTAACACAGACAAACATTGACACCCAGTAACAAAGACATACACTGACACCAAGTAACAAAGACATACATTGTTACCAAGTCACAAAGACATACACTGATACCCAGTAACAAAGACATACACTGACACCCAGTAACACAGACACACACCAACACCAAGTAACACAGACACACACTTACACCAAGTAACAAAGACAAATACTGACACCAAGTAACAAAGACATACAATTACACCAAGTAACAAAGACATAAACTTACACCAAGTAACAAAGACATACACTGATACCAAGTCACAAAGACATACACTGATACCCAGTAACACAGACACACACTGACACCAAGGAACAAAGACATCCACTGACATCAAGTAACACAGACACACACTTACACCCAGTAACAAAGACATACACTGACACCAAGTCACAAAGACACACACTGACACCAAGTAACAAAAACATGCACTGACACCAAGTCACAAAGACATGCACTGATACCCAGTAACACAGATACACACTTACACCAAGTAACACAGACAGATACTGATACCCAGTAACACAGACACACACTTACAACATGTAACAAAGACACACACTGACACCCAGTAACAAAGCATTTACTGACACCCAGTAACACAGACACACACGGACACCAGGTAACAAAGACACACACTTACACCAAGTAACACAGACACACACTGACACCCAGTAACACAGACACACACTTACACCAAGTAACAAAGACATATACTGACACCAAGTAACAATGACATACAATTACACCAAGTAACAAAGACATACACTGACACCAAGTAACAAAGACATACACTGATACCCAGTTACAGAGACACACACTTACACCAAGTAACAAAGACATACACTGATACCAAGTCACAAAGACATACACTGATACCAGTAACACAGACACACACTAACACCAAGGAACAAAGACATCCAATGAAATCAAGTAACACAGACACACACTTACACCCAGTAACAAAGACATACACTGACACCAAGTAACAAAGACATACACTGATACCCAGTAACACAGACACACACTGACACCCAGTAACAAAGACATACACTGACACCAAGTCACAATGACATACACTGATACCCAGTAACACAGACACACACTTACACCAAGTAACACAGACATACACTGACACCAAGTAACAAAGACACATACTGAGACCCAGTAACAAAGACATACACTGATACCAAGTCACAAAGACATACACTGATACCCAGTAACACAGACACACACTGACACCAAGGAACAAAGACATCCACTGACATCAAGTAACACAGACACACACTTACACCCAGTAACAAAGACATACACTGACACCAAGTCACAAAGACATACACTGATACCCAGTAACACAGACACACACTTACACCAAGTAACACAGACATACACTGACACCAAGTAACAAAGACATACACTGATACCCAGTAACACAGACACACATTTACACCAAGTAACAAAGACAGACACTGATACCCAGTAACACAGGCACACACTTACACCAAGTAACAAAGACATGCACTGACACCAAGTAACAAAGACATACACTGACACCCAGTATCACAGACACACACGGACACCAAGTAACAAAGACACACACTTACACCAAGTAACACAGACAAACACTGACACCAAGTAACAAAGACGGACAATTACACCAAGTAACAAAGACATACACTTACAACAAGGATTTTGACATACACTGACACCAAGTAACAAAGACATACACTGATACCCAGTAACAAAGACACACATTTACACCTAGTAACAAAGACATCCACTGACACTAAGTCACAAAGACACACACTGACACCCAGTAACAAAGACATACACTGACACCAAGTCACAAAGACATACACTGAAACACAGTTACACAGTCACACACTTACACCAAGTATCAAAGGCATACACAGACACCAAGTAACAAAGACATACACTGATACCCAGTAACACAGACACACACTTACACCAAGTAACAAAGACATACACTGACACCCAGTAACAAAGACATACACTGACACCCAGTGACACAGAGAACCACTGATACACAGTAACAAAGACAGACACTGACACCAAGTAACACAGACACACATTGACACCCAGTAACAAAGACATACACTGACACCAAGTAACACAGACATACATTGATACCAAGTCACAAAGACATACACTGATACCCAGTAACAGAGACACACACTGACACCATGTAACAAAGACATACACTGACACCAATTAACAAAGGCATACACTAACGCCAAGTAACAAAGACACACACTTACACCAAGTAACACAGACAAACACTGACACCAAGTAACAAAACAGACAAATACACCAAGTAACAAAGACATACACTGACACCAAGTCACAAAGACACACACTGACACCCAGTAACAAAGACATACACTGACACCAAGTCACAAAGACAAACATTGATACAAAGTAACACAGACACACACTTACACCAAGTAACACAGACATACACTGACACCAAGTAACAAAGACATACACTTACACCAAGTAACACAGTCATACACTGATACCCAGTAACACAGACACACACTTACACCACGTCACAAAGACATACACTGACACCAAGTAACAAAGACATGCACTTACACTAAGTAACAGAGACACACACTGACACCAAGAAACAAAGATATCCAATTACACCAAGTAACAAAGACACACACTTACACCAAGTAACAAAGACATACACTATTACCCAGTAACACAGACACACACATACACCAGAAACAAAGACATACACTGATACCCAGTAACACAGACACGCACTGGGCGGCACATTGGCACAGTGGTTAGCAGCCTCACAGCTCCTAGGACCCGGGCTCGATTCTGGGTACTGCCTGTGCAGAGTTTGCAAGTTCTCCCTGTGTCTGCGTGAGATTCCTCCGGGTGCTCCGGTTTCCTCCCACATGCCAAAGACTTGCACGTTGATAGGTTAATTGGCCATTATAAATTGACCCTAGTATAAGTAGGTGGTAGGGAAATAGATAGGGACAGGTGTGGATGTGATAGGAATACGGGATTAGTGTAGGATTAGTATAAATGGCTGGTTGATGGTCGGCACAGACTCGGTTGGCCGAAGGGCCTGTTTCTGTGCTGTATCACTAAACTAAATACTGACACCCAGTAACACAAACAAACACACACTGACACCAAGTAACATAGAGAAACACTGATACACAGTAACAAAGACATACACTGACACACAGACACACACTGTCACCAAGTAGCAAAGACATACACTGACACCAAGTAACAAAGACATACAATGACACCAAGTCACAAAGACACATACTGAGACCCAGTAACAAAGACATACACTGACACCAAGTCACAAAGACATACACTGATACCCAGTAACACAGACACACACTTACACCAAGTAACACAGACATACACTGGCACCAAGTAACAATGACATACACTGATACCCAGTAACAAAGACACACACTTACACCAAGTAACAAAGACATACACTGACACCAAGTCACAAAGACATACACTGATGCACAGTAACACAGTCACACACTTACACCAAGTAACAAAGACAGACACTGATACCCAGTAACACAGACACACACTTACACCAAGTAACAAAGACATGCACTGACACACAGTAACAAAGGCATACACTTACACCAAGTAACAAAGACACATACTTACACCAAGTAACACAGACAAACACTGACACAAAGTAACAAAGACAGACAAATACACCAAGTAACAAAGACATACACTTACACCAATTATTTTGACATACACTGACACCAAGTAACAAAGACATACATTGATACCCAGTAACACAGACACACACTTACACCAAGTAACAAAGACATACACTGACACCAAGTCACAAAGACACACACTGACAACAAGTAACAAAGACATGCACTGACACCAAGTCACAAAGACATACACTGATACCCAGTAACACAGACACACACTTACACCAAGTAACACAGACATACACTGGCACCAGGTAACAAAGAGATACACTGATACCCAGTAACACAGACACGCACGTACACCAAGTAACAAAGACAGATACTGATACCCAGTAACACAGACACACACTTACAACATGTAACAAAGACATACACTGACACCCAGTAACAAAGACATATACTGACACCCAGTAACACAGACACACACGGACACCAGGTAATAAAGACACACACTTACACCAAGTAACACAGACACACACTGACACCCAATAACGCAGACACACACTTACACCAAGTAACAAAGACAAATACTGACACCAAGTAACAAAGACATACAATTACACCAAGTAACAAAGACATACACTGACACCAAGTAACAAAGACATACACTGATACCCAGTAACACAGACACACACTTACACCAAGTAACAAAGACATACACTGATACCAAGTCACAAAGACATACACTGATACCCAGTAACACAGACACACACTGACACCAAGGAACAAAGACATCCACTGACATCAAGTAACACAGACACACACTTACACCCAGTAACAAAGACATACAATGACACCAAGTCACAAAGACACACACTGACACCAAGTAACAAAGACATGCACTGACACCAAGTCACAAAGACATGCACTGATACCCAGTAACACAGACACACACTTACACCAAGTAACACAGACATACACTGGCACCAGGTAACAAAGACATACACTGACACCAAGTAACACAGACACACACTGAAACCCAGTAACAAAGACATGCACTGACACCAAGTCACAAAGACATGCACTGATACCCAGTAACACAGACACACACTTACACCAAGTAACACAGACATACACTGGCACCAGGTAACAAAGACATACACTGATACCCAGTAACACAGACACACACGTACACCAAGTAACAAAGACAGATACTGATACCCAGTAACACAGACACACACTTACAACATGTAACAAAGACACACACTGACACTCAGTAACAAAGCATTTACTGACACCCAGTAACACAGACACACACGGACACCAGGTAACAAAGACACACACTTACACCAAGTAACACAGACACACACTGACACCCAGTAACACAGACACACACTTACACCAAGTAACAAATACATATACTGACACCAAGTAACAAAGACATACAATTACACCAAGGAACAAAGACATACACTGACACCAAGTAACAAAGACATACACTGATACCCAGTTACACAGACACACACTTACACCAAGTAACAAAGACATACACTGATACCAAGTCACAAAGACATACACTGATACCAGTAACACAGACACACACTGACACCCAGTAACAAAGACATACACTGACACCAAGTCACAAAGACATACACTGATACCCAGTAACACAGACACACACTTACACCAAGTAACACAGACATACACTGACACCAAGTAACAAAGACACATACTGAGACCCAGTAACAAAGACATACACTGATACCAAGTCACAAAGACATACACTGATACCCAGTAACACAGACACACACTGACACCAAGGAACAAAGACATCCACTGACATCAATTAACACAGACACACACTTACACCCAGTAACAAAGACATACACTCACACCAAGTCACAAAGACATACAATGATACCCAGTAACACAGACACACACTGACACCCAGTAACAAAGACATACACTGACACCAAGTCACAAAGACATACACTGATACCCAGTAACAAAGACACACACTTACACCAAGTAACACAGACATACACTGACACCAAGTAACAAAGACACATACTGAGACCCAGTAACAAAGACATACACTGATACCAAGTCACAAAGACATACACTGATACCCAGTAACACAGACACACACTGACACCAAGGAACAAAGACATCCACTGACATCAAGTAACACAGACACACACTTACACCCAGTAACAAAGACATACACTGACACCAAGTCACAAAGACATACACTGATACCCAGTAACACAGACACACACTGACACCCAGAAACAAAGACATACACTGACACCAAGTCACAAAGACATACACTGATACCCAGTAACACAGACACACACTTACACCAAGTAACACAGACATACACTGACACCAAGTAACAAAGACATACACTGATACCCAGTAACACAGACACACACTTACACCAAGTAACAAAGACAGACACTGATACCCAGTAACACAGGCACACACTTACACCAAGTAACAAAGACATGCACTGACACCAAGTAACAAAGACACACACTGACACCCAGTATCACAGACACACACGGACACCAAGGAACAAAGACATCCACTGACATCAAGTAACACAGACACACACTTACACCCAGTAACAAAGACATACACTGACACCAAGTCACAAAGACACACACTGACACCAAGTAACAAAGACATGCACTGACACCAAGTCACAAAGACATGCACTGATACCCAGTAACACAGACACACACTTACACCAAGTAACACAGACATACACTGGCACCAGGTAACAAAGACATACACTGATACCCAGTAACACAGACACACACGTACACCAAGTAACAAAGACAGATACTGATACCCAGTAACACAGACACACACTTACAACATGTAACAAAGACACACACTGACACCCAGTAACAAAGCATTTACTGACACCCAGTAACACAGACACACACGGACACCAGGTAACAAAGACACACACTTACACCAAGTAACACAGACACACACTGACACCCAGTAACACAGACACACACTTACACCAAGTAACAAAGACATACACTTACAACAAGTAACACAGACATACACTGACACCAAGTAATTTGACATACACTTACACCAAGTAACAAAGACATACACTGATACCCAGTAACACAGACACACACTGACACCCAGTTACAAACACACACTGACCCCCAGTAACACAGACACACACTGACCCCCAGTAACACAGACATACACTGATACCCAGTAACACAGACACATATTGACACCAAGTAACAAAGACATACACTGACACCCAGTAACACAAACAAACACACTGACACCCAGTAACACAGATACAAACTGACACCAAGTAACAAAGACATACACTGACACCCAGTAACACGGACACACACTGGGCGGCACAGTGGCGCAGTGGTTAGCACCGCAGCCTCACAGCTCCAGGGACCCGGTTTCGATTCTGGGTACTGCCTGTGCGGAGTTTGCAAGTTCTCCCTGTGTCTGCGTGAGTTTCCTCCGGGTGCTCCGGTTTCCTCCCACATGCCAAAGACTTGCAGGTTGATAGGTTAATTGGCCATCATAAATTGCCCCTAGTATAGGTAGGTGGTAGGGAAATATATAGGGACAGGTGGGGATGTGATCGGAATACGGAATTAGTGAGGATTATCATAAATGGGTGGTTGATGGTCGGCACAGACACGGTGGGCCGAAGGCCCTGTTTAAGTGCTGTATCTCTGAACTAAACTAAATAATGACACCTAGTGTCACAGACACACACTGACAGCCAGTAACACAAACAAACACACACTGACACCCAGTAATACAGAGAACCACTGATACACAGTAACAAAGACATTCACTGACACCAAGTAACACAGACAAACATTGACACCCAGTAACAAAGACATACACTGACACCAAGTAACAAAGACATACATAGATACCAAGTCACAAAGACATACACTGATACCCAGTAACAAAGACATACACTGACACCCAGTAACACAGACACACACCAACACCAAGTAACACA
Source organism: Heterodontus francisci (assembly GCF_036365525.1). Taxonomy (NCBI): domain Eukaryota; kingdom Metazoa; phylum Chordata; class Chondrichthyes; order Heterodontiformes; family Heterodontidae; genus Heterodontus; species Heterodontus francisci. The sequence goes on from NW_027141550.1 coordinate 2,821,421, forward strand.
GACACACACTTACAGCAAGTAACAAAGACAAATACTGACACCAAGTAACAAAGACATACAATTACACCAAGTAACAAAGACATAAACTTACACCAAGTAACAAAGACATACACTGATACCAAGTCACAAAGACAAACACTGATACCCAGTAACACAGACACACACTGACACCAAGGAACAAAGACATCCGCTGACATCAAGTAACACAGACACACACTTACACCCAGTAACAAAGACATACACTGACACCAAGTCACAAAGACACACACTGACACCAAGTAACAAAAACATGCACTGACACCAAGTCACAAAGACATGCACTGATAACCAGTAACACAGATACACACTTACACCAAGTAACACAGACATACACTGGCACCAGGTAACAAAGACATACACTGATACCCAGTAACACAGACACACACGTACACCAAGTAACAAAGACAGATACTGATACCCAGTAACACAGACACACACTTACAACATGTAACAAAGACACACACTGACACCCAGTAACAAAGCATTTACTGACACCCAGTAACACAGACACACACGGACACCAGGTAACAAAGACATACACTTACACCAAGTAACACAGACACACACTGACACCCAGTAACACAGACACACACTTACACCAAGTAACAAAGACATATACTGACACCAAGTAACAATGACATACAATTACACCAAGTAACAAAGACATACACTGACACCAAGTAACAAAGACATACACTGATACCCAGTTACAGAGACACACACTTACAGCAAGTAACAAAGACATACACTGATACCAAGTCACAAAGACATACACTGATACCAGAAACACAGACACACACTAACACCAAGGATCAAAGACATCCACTGAAATCAAGTAACACAGACACACACTTACACCCAGTAACAAAGACATACACTGACACCAAGTAACAAAGACATACACTGATACCCAGTAACACAGACACACACTGACACCCAGTAACAAAGACAAACACTGACACCAAGTCACAATGACATACACTGATACCCAGTAACACAGACACACACTTACACCAAGTAACACAGACATACACTGACACCAAGTAACAAAGACACATACTGAGACCCAGTAACAAAGACATACACTGATACCAAGTCACCAAGACATACACTGATACCCAGTAACACAGACACACACTGACACCAAGGATCAAAGACATCCACTGACATCAAGTAACACAGACACACACTTACACCCAGTAACAAAGACATACACTGACACCAAGTCACAAAGACATACACTGATACCCAGTAACACAGACACACATTTACACCAAGTAACAAAGACAGACACTGATACCCAGTAACACAGGCACACACTTACACCAAGTAACAAAGACATGCACTGACACCAAGTAACAAAGACATACACTGACACCCAGTATCACAGACACACACGGCCACCAAGTAACAAAGACACACACTTACACCAAGTAACACAGACAAACACTGACACCAAGTAACAAAGACGGACAATTACACCAAGTAACAAAGACACACACTTACACCTAGTAACACAGACACACACTGACACCCAGTAATACAAACAAACACACTGACACCAAGTAACACAGAAATACACTGACACCAAGTAACAAAGACATACACTGATACCCAGTAACACAGGCACACCCTTACACCAAGTAACAAAGACATACGCTTACTCCAAATAACAAAGACACACACTTACACCAAGTAACACAGACATACACTGACACCAAGTAACAAAGACAGACAATTGCACCAAGTAACAAAGACATACACTTACACCATGTATTTTGACATACACTGACACCAAGTAACAAAGACATACACTGATACCCAGTAACACAGACACACACTTACAGCAAGTAACAAAGACATACACTGACACGAAGTCACAAAGACACACACTGACACACAGTAACAAAGACATACACAGACACCAAGTCACAAAGACATACACTGATACACAGTAACACAGTAACACACTTACACCAAGTAACACAGACATACACAGACACCAAGTAACAAAGACAGACACTGATACCCAGTAATTCAGACACACACTTACACCAAGTAACAAAGACATACACTGACACCCAGTAACAAAGACATGCACTGACACCCAGAAACACAGACACACACGGACACCAAGTAACAAAGACACACACTTACACCAAGTAACACAGACGCGCACTGACACCCAGTAACACAGACACACACTTACACCAAGTAACACAGACATACAATGACACCAAGTAACAAAGACATGCACTGATACCGAGTAACACAGGCACAAACTTACACCAAGTAACAAAGACATACACTTACACCAAGTAACAAAGACACACACTTACACCAAGTAACACAGAAATACACTGACACCAAGTAACAATGACAGACAATTACACCAAGTAACAAAGACATACACTTACACCAAGTATTTTGAAATACACTGACACCAAGTAACACAGACACACACTGAAACCCAGCAACACAAACAAACACACTGACACCAAGTAACACAGACATACACTGATACCCAGTAACACAGGCACACACTGGAAGGCGGGTCGGGGTGGTGGGACACATTGGCGCAGTGGTTAGCACCGCAGCCTCACAGCTCCAGGGACCCGGTTTCGATTCTGGGTACTGCCTGTGCGGAGTTTGCAAGTTCTCCCTGTGTCTGCGTGAGTTTCCTCCGGCTGCTCCGGTTTCCTCCCACATGCCAAAGACTTGCAGGTTGATAGGTTAATTGGCCATCATAAATTGCCCCTAGTATAGGTAGGTGGTAGGGAAATATATAGGGACAGGTGGGGATGTGATCGGAATACGGAATTAGTGAGGATTATCATAAATGTGTGGTTGATGGTCGGCACAGACTCGGTGGGCCGAAGGCCCTGTTTAAGTGCTGTATCTCTGAACTAAACTAAATACTGACACCTAGTGTCACAGACACACACTGACAGCCAGTAACACAAACAAACACACACTGACACCCAGTAACACAGAGAACCACTGATACACAGTAACAAAGACATTCACTGACACCAAGTAACACAGACAAACATTGACACCCAGTAACAAAGACATACACTGACACCAAGTAACAAAGACATACATAGATACCAAGTCACAAAGACATACACTGATACCCAGTAACAAAGACATACACTGACACCCAGTAACACAGACACACACCAACACCAAGTAACACAGACACACACTTACACCAAGTAACAAAGACAAATACTGACACCAAGTAACAAAGACATACAATTACACCAAGTAACAAAGACATAAACTTACACCAAGTAACAAAGACATACACTGATACCAAGTCACAAAGACATACACTGATACCCAGTAACACAGACACACACTGACACCAAGGAACAAAGACATCCACTGACATCAAGTAACACAGACACACACTTACACCCAGTAACAAAGACATACACTGACACCAAGTCACAAAGACACACACTGACACCAAGTAACAAAAACATGCACTGACACCAAGTCACAAAGACATGCACTGATACCCAGTAACACAGACACACACTTACACCAAGTAACACAAACATACACTGGCACCAGGTGACAAAGACATACACTTATACCCAGTAACACAGACACACACGTACACCAAGTAACAAAGACAGATACTCATACCCAGTAACACAGACTCACACTTACAACATGTAACAAAGACACACACTGACACCCAGTAACAAAGCATTTACTGACACCCAGTAACACAGACACACACGGACACCAGGTAACAAAGACACACACTTACACCAAGTAACACAGACACACACTGACACCCAGTAACACAGACACACACTTACACCAAGTAACAAAGACATATACTGACACCAAGTAACAATGACATACAATTACACCAAGTAACAAAGACATACACTGACACCAAGTAACAAAGACATACACTGATACCCAGTTACAGAGACACACACTTACAGCAAGTAACAAAGACATACACTGATACCAAGTCACAAAGACATACACTGATACCAGTAACACAGACACACACTAACACCAAGGAACAAAGACATCCACTGAAATCAAGTAACACAGACACACACTTACACCCAGTAACAAAGACATACACTGACACCAAGTAACAAAGACATACACTGATACCCAGTAACACAGACACACACTGACACCCAGTAACAAAGACATACACTGACACCAAGTCACAATGACATACACTGATACCCAGTAACACAGACACACACTTACACCAAGTAACACAGACATACACTGACACCAAGTAACAAAGACACATACTGAGACCCAGTAACAAAGACATACACTGATACCAAGTCACAAAGACATACACTGATACCCAGTAACACAGACACACACTGACACCAAGGAACAAAGACATCCACTGACATCAAGTAACACAGACACACACTTACACCCAGTAACAAAGACATACACTGACACCAAGTCACAAAGACATACACTGATACCCAGTAACACAGACACACACTTACACCAAGTAACACAGACATACACTGACACCAAGTAACAAAGACATACACTGATACCCAGTAACACAGACACACATTTACACCAAGTAACAAAGACAGACACTGATACCCAGTAACACAGGCACACACTTACACCAAGTAACAAAGACATGCACTGACACCAAGTAACAAAGACATACACTGACACCCAGTATCACAGACACACACGGACACCAAGTAACAAAGACACACACTTACACCAAGTAACACAGACAAACACTGACACCAAGTAACAAAGACGGACAATTACACCAAGTAACAAAGACATACACTTACAACAAGGATTTTGACATACACTGACACCAAGTAACAAAGACATACACTGATACCCAGTAACAAAGACACACATTTACACCTAGTAACAAAGACATCCACTGACACTAAGTCACAAAGACACACACTGACACCCAGTAACAAAGACATACACTGACACCAAGTCACAAAGACATACACTGAAACACAGTTACACAGTCACACACTTACACCAAGTATCAAAGGCATACACAGACACCAAGTAACAAAGACATACACTGATACCCAGTAACACAGACACACACTTACACCAAGTAACAAAGACATACACTGACACCCAGTAACAAAGACATACACTGACACCCAGTGACACAGAGAACCACTGATACACAGTAACAAAGACAGACACTGACACCAAGTAACACAGACACACATTGACACCCAGTAACAAAGACATACACTGACACCAAGTAACACAGACATACATTGATACCAAGTCACAAAGACATACACTGATACCCAGTAACAGAGACACACACTGACACCATGTAACAAAGACATACACTGACACCAAGTAACAAAGGCATACACTAACGCCAAGTAACAAAGACACACACTTACACCAAGTAACACAGACAAACACTGACACCAAGTAACAAAACAGACAAATACACCAAGTAACAAAGACATACACTGACACCAAGTCACAAAGACACACACTGACACCCAGTAACAAAGACATACACTGACACCAAGTCACAAAGACAAACATTGATACAAAGTAACACAGACACACACTTACACCAAGTAACACAGACATACACTGACACCAAGTAACAAAGACATACACTTACACCAAGTAACACAGTCATACACTGATACCCAGTAACACAGACACACACTTACACCACGTCACAAAGACATACACTGACACCAAGTAACAAAGACATGCACTTACACTAAGTAACAGAGACACACACTGACACCAAGAAACAAAGATATCCAATTACACCAAGTAACAAAGACACACACTTACACCAAGTAACAAAGACATACACTGTTACCCAGTAACACAGACACACACATACACCAGAAACAATGACATACACTGATACCCAGTAACACAGACACGCACTGGGCGGCACATTGGCACAGTGGTTAGCAGCCTCACAGCTCCTAGGACCCGGGCTCGATTCTGGGTACTGCCTGTGCGGAGTTTGCAAGTTCTCCCTGTGTCTGCGTGAGATTCCTCCGGGTGCTCCGGTTTCCTCCCACATGCCAAAGACTTGCACGTTGATAGGTTAATTGGCCATTATAAATTGACCCTAGTATAAGTAGGTGGTAGGGAAATAGATAGGGACAGGTGTGGATGTGATAGGAATACGGGATTAGTGTAGGATTAGTATAAATGGCTGGTTGATGGTCGGCACAGACTCGGTTGGCCGAAGGGCCTGTTTCTGTGCTGTATCACTAAACTAAATACTGACACCCAGTAACACAAACAAACACACACTGACACCAAGTAACATAGAGAAACACTGATACACAGTAACAAAGACATACACTGACACACAGACACACACTGTCACCAAGTAGCAAAGACATACACTGACACCAAGTAACAAAGACATACAATGACACCAAGTCACAAAGACACATACTGAGACCCAGTAACAAAGACATACACTGACACCAAGTCACAAAGACATACACTGATACCCAGTAACACAGACACACACTTACACCAAGTAACACAGACATACACTGGCACCAAGTAACAATGACATACACTGATACCCAGTAACAAAGACACACACTTACACCAAGTAACAAAGACATACACTGACACCAAGTCACAAAGACATACACTGATGCACAGTAACACAGTCACACACTTACACCAAGTAACAAAGACAGACACTGATACCCAGTAACACAGACACGCACTTACACCAAGTAACAAAGACATGCACTGACACACAGTAACAAAGGCATACACTTACACCAAGTAACAAAGACACATACTTACACCAAGTAACACAGACAAACACTGACACAAAGTAACAAAGACAGACAAATACACCAAGTAACAAAGACATACACTTACACCAATTATTTTGACATACACTGACACCAAGTAACAAAGACATACATTGATACCCAGTACCACAGACACACACTTACACCAAGTAACAAAGACATACACTGACACCAAGTCACAAAGACACACACTGACAACAAGTAACAAAGACATGCACTGACACCAAGTCACAAAGACATACACTGATACCCAGTAACACAGACACACACTTACACCAAGTAACACAGACATACACTGGCACCAGGTAACAAAGAGATGCACTGATACCCAGTAACACAGACACGCACGTACACCAAGTAACAAAGACAGATACTGATACCCAGTAACACAGACACACACTTACAACATGTAACAAAGACATACACTGACACCCAGTAACAAAGACATATACTGACACCCAGTAACACAGACACACACGGACACCAGGTAATAAAGACACACACTTACACCAAGTAACACAGACACACACTGACACCCAATAACGCAGACACACACTTACACCAAGTAACAAAGACAAATACTGACACCAAGTAACAAAGGCATACAATTACACCAAGTAACAAAGACATACACTGACACCAAGTAACAAAGACATACACTGATACCCAGTAACACAGACACACACTTACACCAAGTAACAAAGACATACACTGATACCAAGTCACAAAGACATTCACTGATACCCAGTAACACAGACACACACTGACACCAAGGAACAAAGACATCCACTGACATCAAGTAACACAGACACACACTTACACCCAGTAACAAAGACATACACTGACACCAAGTCACAAAGACACACACTGACACCAAGTAACAAAGACATGCACTGACACCAAGTCACAAAGACATGCACTGATACCCAGTAACACAGACACACACTTACACCAAGTAACACAGACATACACTGGCACCAGGTAACAAAGACATACACTGACACCAAGTAACACAGACACACACTGAAACCCAGTAACAAAGACATGCACTGACACCAAGTCACAAAGACATGCACTGATACCCAGTAACACAGACACACACTTACACCAAGTAACACAGACATACACTGGCACCAGGTAACAAAGACATACACTGATACCCAGTAACACAGACACACACGTACACCAAGTAACAAAGACAGATACTGATACCCAGTAACACAGACACACACTTACAACATGTAACAAAGACACACACTGACACTCAGTAACAAAGCATTTACTGACACCCAGTAACACAGACACACACGGACACCAGGTAACAAAGACACACACTTACACCAAGTAACACAGACACACACTGACACCCAGTAACACAGACACACACTTACACCAAGTAACAAATACATATACTGACACCAAGTAACAAAGACATACAATTACACCAAGGAACAAAGACATACACTGACACCATGTAACAAAGACATACACTGATACCCAGTTACACAGACACACACTTACACCAAGTAACAAAGACATACACTGATACCAAGTCACAAAGACATACACTGATACCAGTAACACAGACACACACTGACACCCAGTAACAAAGACATACACTGACACCAAGTCACAAAGACATACACTGATACCCAGTAACACAGACACACACTTACACCAAGTAACACAGACATACACTGACACCAAGTAACAAAGACACATACTGAGACCCAGTAACAAAGACATACACTGATACCAAGTCACAAAGACATACACTGATACCCAGTAACACAGACACACACTGACACCAAGGAACAAAGACATCCACTGACATCAATTAACACAGACACACACTTACACCCAGTAACAAAGACATACACTGACACCAAGTCACAAAGACATACAATGATACCCAGTAACACAGACACACACTGACACCCAGTAACAAAGACATACACTGACACCAAGTCACAAAGACATACACTGATACCCAGTAACAAAGACACACACTTACACCAAGTAACACAGACATACACTGACACCAAGTAACAAAGACACATACTGAGACCCAGTAACAAAGACATACACTGATACCCAGTAACACAGACACACACTGACACCAAGGAACAAAGACATCCACTGACATCAAGTAACACAGACACACACTTACACCCAGTAACAAAGACATACACTGACACCAAGTCACAAAGACATACACTGATACCCAGTAACACAGACACACACTGACACCCAGAAACAAAGACATACACTGACACCAAGTCACAAAGACATACACTGATACCCAGTAACACAGACACACACTTACACCAAGTAACACAGACATACACTGACACCAAGTAACAAAGACATACACTGATACCCAGTAACACAGACACACACTTACACCAAGTAACAAAGACAGACACTGATACCCAGTAACACAGGCACACACTTACACCAAGTAACAAAGACATGCACTGACACCAAGTAACAAAGACACACACTGACACCCAGTATCACAGACACACACGGACACCAAGGAACAAAGACATCCACTGACATCAAGTAACACAGACACACACTTACACCCAGTAACAAAGACATACACTGACACCAAGTCACAAAGACACACACTGACACCAAGTAACAAAGACATGCACTGACACCAAGTCACAAAGACATGCACTGATACCCAGTAACACAGACACACACTTACACCAAGTAACACAGACATACACTGGCACCAGGTAACAAAGACATACACTGACACCAAGTAACACAGACACACACTGAAACCCAGTAACAAAGACATGCACTGACACCAAGTCACAAAGACATGCACTGATACCAAGTAACACAGCCACACACTTACACCAAGTAACACAGACATACACTGGCACCAGGTAACAAAGACATACACTGATACCCAGTAACACAGACACACACGTACACCAAGTAACAAAGACAGATACTGATACCCAGTAACACAGACACACACTTACAACATGTAACAAAGACACACACTGACACTCAGTAACAAAGCATTTACTGACACCCAGTAACACAGACACACACGGACATCAGGTAACAAAGACACACACTTACACCAAGTAACACAGACACACACTGACACCCAGTAACACAGACACACACTTCCACCAAGTAACAAATACATATACTGACACCAAGTAACAAAGACATACAATTACACCAAGGAACAAAGACATACACTGACACCAAGTAACAAAGACATACACTGATACCCAGTTACACAGACACACACTTACACCAAGTAACAAAGACATACACTGACACCAAGTCACAAAGACATACACTGATACCCAGTAACACAGACACACACTTACACCAAGTAACACAGACATACACTGACACCAAGTAACAAAGACACATACTGAGACCCAGTAACAAAGACATACACTGATACCAAGTCACAAAGACATACACTGATACCCAGTAACACAGACACACACTGACACCAAGGAACAAAGACATCCACTGACATCAATTAACACAGACACACACTTACACCCAGTAACAAAGACATACACTGACACCAAGTAACAAAGACATACACTGATACCCAGTAACACAGACACACACTGACACCCAGTAACAAAGACATACACTGACACCAAGTCACAATGACATACACTGATACCCAGTAACACAGACACACACTTACACCATGTAACACAGACATACACTGACACCAAGTAACAAAGACACATACTGAGACCCAGTAACAAAGACATACACTGATACCAAGTCACAAAGACATACACTGATACCCAGTAACACAGACACACACTGACACCAAGGAACAAAGACATCCACTGAATTCAAGTAACACAGACACACACTTACACCCAGTAACAAAGACATACACTGACACCAAGTCACAAAGACATACACTGATACCCAGTAACACAGACACACACTGACACCCAGTAACAAAGACATACACTGACACCAAGTCACAAAGACATACACTGATACCCAGTAACACAGACACACACTTACACCAAGTAACACAGACATACACTGACACCAAGTAACAAAGACATACACTGTAACCCAGTAACACAGGCACACACTGGGAGGGGAGGGGGGGGGGGGGCGACACATTGGCGCAGTGGTTAGCACCGCAGCCTCACAGCTCCAGGGACCCGGTTTCGATTCTGTGTACTGCCTGTGCGGAGTTTGCAAGTTCTCCCTGTGTCTGCGTGAGTTTCCTCCGGGTGCTCCGGTTTCCTCCCACATGCCAAAGACTTGCAGGTTGATAGGTTAATTGGCCATCATAAATTGCCCCTAGTATAGGTAGGTGGTAGGGAAATATATAGGGACAGGTGGGGATGTGATCGGAATACGGAATTATTGTAGGATTAGCATAAATGGGTGGTTGATGGTCTGCACAGACTCCTTGGGCCGAAGGGCCTGTTTCAGTGCAGTATCTCTAAACTAAACTAAATACTAACACCTAGTGTCACAGACACACACTGACACCAAGTAACACAGACATACACTGACACCAAGTAACAAAGACATACACTTACACGAAGTAAAATAGACATACACTGACACCAAGTAACAAAGACATACACTGATACCCAGTAACACAGACACACACTTACACCAAGTAACAAAGACATACACTGACACCCAGTAACAAAGACACACAGTTAAACCATGTAACACAGACATACGCTTACACCAAGTTACACAGACACACACTTACACCAAGTAACACAGACATACACTGACACCAGATAACAAAGACAGACAATTAACACCAAGTAACAAAGACATACACTTACACAAAGTATTTTGACATACACTGACACCAAGTAACAAAGACATACACTGATACCCAGTAACACAGACACACACTGACACCCAGTAACAAAGACATACACTGACACCAAGTAACACAGACATACACTGATACCAAGGAACATAGCCACCCACTTACACCAAGTAACACAGACATACACTGACACCAAGTAACAAAGACAGACACTGATACCAAGTCGCAAAGACATACACTGATACCCAGTATCACAGACACACACTGACACCAAGTAACAAAGACATACTCTGATACCCAGTAACACAGACACACACTTACACCAATTAACACAGACATACACCAACACCAAGTAACAAAGACATACACTGATACTCAGTAACACTGACACACAGTTACACCAAGTAACAAAGACAGATACTGATACCCAGTAACACAGAGACACACTTACACCATGTAACAAAGACATACACTGACACCCAGTAACAAAGATATACACTGACACCCAGTAACACAGACACACGCGGACACCAAGTAACAAAGACACACACTTACACCAAGTAACACAGACACACACTGACACCCAGGAACACAGACACACACTTACACCAAGTAACAAAGACATACACTTACACCAAGTAACAAAGACACACACTTACACCAAGTAACACAGACAAACACTGACACCAAGTAACAAAGACAGACAAATACACCAAGTAACAAAGACGTACACTTACACCAAGTATTATGACATACACAGACACCAAGTAACAAAGACATACATTGATACCCAGTAACACAGAGACACACTTACACCAAGTAACAAAGACATACACTGGTCACCAAGTAACAAAGACACACACTGATAATCAGTAACACAGACACACACTTACACCAAGTAACAAAGACGGACACTGATACCCAGTAACACAGACACACACTTACACCAAGTAACAAATACATACACTGACACCCAGTAACGAAGACAAACACTGACACCATGTCACAAAGACATACACTGATACCCAGTAACACAGACACACACTTACACCAAGTAACACAGACATACACTGACAGCAAGTAACAAAGACATACACAGATAATCAGTGACACAGACACACACTTACACCAAGTAACAAAGACAGACACTGATACCCAGTAACACAGACACACACTTACACCAAGTAACAAATACATACACTGACACCCAGTAACAAAGACATACACTGACACCCAGTAACACAGACACACACGGACACCAAGTAACAAAGACACAAACTTACACCAAGTAACACAGACACACACTGACACCCAGCGTCACAAACAAACACACTGACACCAAGTAACACAGACATACACTGACACCAAGTAACAAAGACATACACTGATACCCAGTAACACAGTCACACACTTACACCAAGTAACACAGACATACACTGACACCAAGTAACAAAGACATACACTGACACCAATTAACAAAGACATACACTTACACCAAGTAACAAAGACAAACACTTACACCAAGTAACACAGAAATACACTGACCCCAAGTAACAAAGACAGACAATTACACCAAGTAACAAAGAGATACACTTACACCAAGTATTTTGAAATACACTGACATAAAGTAGCAAAGACATACACTGATACCCAGTAACACAGACACACACTTCAACCAAGTAACAAAGACATACACTGACACCAAGTCACAAAGACATACACTGATACCCAGTAACACAGACACACACTTACACCAAGTAACAAAGACATACACTGATAACAAGTAACACAGACACACACTTACACCAAGTAACAAAGATAGACACTGATACCCAGTAACACAGACACACACTTACACCAAGTAACAAAGACATACACTGACAACCAGTAACAAAGACATACACTGACACCCAGTAACAAAGACACACACTTACACCAAGTAACACAGACACACACACTGACACCAAGTAACACAGACATACACTGACACCAAGTAACAAAGACAAACACTGATACCCAGTAACACAGGCACACACTGGGGGACACATAGGCGCAGTGTTTAGCACCGCAGCCTCACAGCTCCAGGGACACGGTTTCGATTCTGGGTACTGCCTGTGCGGAGTTTGCAAGTTCTCCCTGTGTCTGCGTGAGTTTCCTCCGGGTGCTCCGGTTTCCTCCCACATGCCAAAGACTTGCAGGTTGATAGGTTAATTGGCCATCATAAATTGCCCCTAGTATAGGTAGGTGGTAGGGAAATATATAGGGACAGGTGGGGATGTGATCGGAATACGGAATTATTGTAGGATTAGCATAAATGGGTGGATGATGGTCGGCACAGACTCCTTGGGCCGAAGGGCCTGTTTAAGTGCTGTATCTCTAAACTAAACTAAATACTGACACCTAGTGTCACAGACACACACTGACACCAAGTAACACGGACATACACTGACACCAAGTAACAAAGACATACACTGATACCCAGTAACACAGACCCACACTTACACCATGTAACACAGACATACACTGACACCAAGTAACAAAGACATACACTGACACCAAGTAACAAAGACATACACTTACACCAAGTAAAATAGACATACACTGACACCAAGTAACAAAGACATACACTGATACCCAGTAACACAGACACACACTTACACCAAGTAACAAAGACATACACTGATACCCAGTAACAAAGACACACAGTTAAACCATGTAACACAGACATACGCTGACATCAAGTAACACAGACACACACTAACACCAAGTAGCACAGACATACACTGACACCAGATAACAAAGACAGACAATTAACACCAAGTAACAAAGACATACACTTACACCAAGTATTTTGACATACACTGACACCAAGTAACAAAGACACACACTGATACCCAGAAACACAGACACACACTGACACCCAAAAACAAAGACATACACTGACACCAAGTAACACAGACATACACTGACACCAAGTAACAAAGACAGACACTGATACCCAGGAACATAGCCACCCACTTACACCAAGTAACACAGACATACACTGACACCAAGTAACAAAGACATACACTGATACCAAGTCGCAAAGACATACACTGATACCCAGTATCACAGACACACACTGACACCAAGTAACAAAGACATACACTGACACCAAGTAACACAGACACACACTGAAACCCAGTAACAAAGACATACACTGTCACCAAGTCACAAAGACATACACTGATACCAGGTCACAAAGACATACACTTACACCAAGTAACACAGACATACACTGACGCCAAGTAACAAAGACATACACTTACACCAAGTAACAAAGACAGACAATTACACCAAGTAACAAAGACATACACTTACACCAAGTAACAAAGACACTCACTTACACCAAGTAACACAGACATACACTGACGCCAAGTAACAAAGACAGACACTTACACCAAGTAACAAAGACAGACAATTACACCAAGTAACACAGACAAACACGGACACCAAGGAACAAAGACAAACACGGACACCAAGTAACAAAGACTCAGACTTACACCAAGTAACACAGACACACATTGACACCCAGTAACACAGACATACACTGATAACAAGTCACAAAGACATACACTGATACCCAGTAACAAAGACATACACTTACACCAAGTAACAAAGACAGACAATTACACCAAGTAACAAAGACATACACTTACATCAAGTAATTTGACATACACTGACACCAAGTAACAAAGACATACACTGATACCCAGTAACACAGACACACACTTACACCAAGTAACAAAGACATACACTGACACCAAGTCACAAAGACACACACTGACACCCAGTAACAAAGACATACACAGACACCAAGTCACAAAGACATACACTGATACCCAGTAACACAGACACACACTTACACCAAGTAACACAGACATACACTTGCACCCAGTAACACAGACAAACACGGACACCAAGTAACAAAGACAACGACTTACACCAAGTAACACAGACACACATTGACACCCAGTAACACAGACACACACTTACACCAAGTAACACAGACATACACTGATAACAAGTCACAAAGACATACACTGATACCCAGTAACAAAGACACACACTTACACCAAGTAACAAAGACATACACTGACACCAAGTCACAAAGACACACACTGACACCCAGTAACAAAGACATACACTGACACCAAGTCACAAAGACATACACTGACACCCAGTAACACAGACAAACACGGACACCAAGTAACAAAGACAAACACGGACACCAAGTAACAAAGACTCAGACTTACACCAAGTAACACAGACACACATTGACACCCAGTAACACAGACATACACTGATAACAAGTCACAAAGACATACACTGATACCAAGTAAAATAGACATACACTGACACCAAGTAACAAAGACATACACTGATACCCAGTAACACAGACACACACTTACACCAAGTAACAAAGACATACGCTGATACCCAGTAACAATGACACACAGTTAAACCATGTAACACAGACATACGCTTACATCAAGTAACACAGACATACACTGACACCAGATAACAAAGACAGACAATTAACTCCAAGTAACAAAGACATACTCTTACACCAAGTATTTTGACATACACTGACACCAAGTAACAAAGACATACACTGATACCCAGAAACACAGACACACACTGACACCCAAAAACAAAGACAAACACTGGCACCAAGTAACACAGACATACACTGACACCAAGTAACAAAGACATACACTGATACCCAGGAACATAGCCACCCACTTACACCAAGTAACACAGACATACACTGACACCAAGTAACAAAGACATACACTGATACCAAGTCGCAAAGACATACACTGATACCCAGTCTCACAGACACACACTGACACCAAGTAACAAAGACATACACTGACACCAAGTAACACAGACACACACTGAAACCCAGTAACAAAGACATACACTGTCACCAAGTCACAAAGACATACACTGATACCAAGTCACAAAGACCAACACTTACACCAAGTAACACAGACATACACTGACGCCAAGTAACAAAGACATACACTTACACCAAGTAACACTGACAGACAATTACACCAAGTAACAAAGACATACACTTACACCAAGTAACAAAGACACTCACTTACACCAAGTAACACAGACATACACTGACGCCAAGTAACAAAGACAGACACTTACACCAAGTAACAAAGACAGACAATTACACCAAGTAACAAAGACAAAGACGGATACCAAGTAACAAAGACAAACACGGACACCAAGTAACAAAGACTCAGACTTACACCAAGTAACACAGACACACATTGACACCCAGTAACACAGACATACACTGATAACAAGTCACAAAGACATACACTGATACCCAGTAACAAAGACATACACTTACACCAAGTAACAAAGACAGACAATTACACCAAGTAACAAAGACATACACTTACACCAAGTATTTTGACATACACTGACACCAAGTAACAAAGACACACACTGATACCCAGTAACACAGACACACACTTACACAAAGTAACAAAGACCTGCACTGACACCAAGTCACAAAGACACACACTGATACCCAGTAACACAGACACACACTTACACCAAGTAACACAGACATACACGTGCACCCAGTAACACAGACAAACACGGACACCAAGTAACAAAGACAACGACTTACACCAAGTAACACAGACACACATTGACACCCAGTAACACAGACACACACTTACACCAAGTAACACAGACATACACTGATAACAAGTCACAAAGACATACACTGATACCCAGTAACAAAGACACACACTTACACCAAGTAACAAAGACATACACTGACGCCAAGTAACAAAGACAGACACTTACACCAAGTAACAAAGACAGACAATTACACCAAGTAACAAAGACAAAGACGGATACCAAGTAACAAAGACAAACACGGACACCAAGTAACAAAGACTCAGACTTACACCAAGTAACACAGACACACATTGACACCCAGTAACACAGACATACACTGATAACAAGTCACAAAGACATACACTGATACCCAGCAACAAAGACATACACTTACACCAAGTAACAAAGACAGACAATTACACCAAGTAACAAAGACATACACTTACACCAAGTATTTTGACATACACTGACACCAAGTAACAAAGACACACACTGATACCCAGTAACACAGACAGACACTTACACAAAGTAACAAAGACCTACACTGACACCAAGTCACAAAGACACACACTGATACCCAGTAACACAGACACACACTTACACCAAGTAACACAGACATACACGTGCACCCAGTAACACAGACAAACACGGACACCAAGTAACAAAGACAACGACTTACACCAAGTAACACAGACACACATTGACACCCAGTAACACAGACACACACTTACACCAAGTAACACAGACATACACTGATAACAAGTCACAAAGACATACACTGATACCCAGTAACAAAGACATGCACTTACACCAAGTAACAAAGACAGACAATTACACCAAGTAACAAAGACATACACTTATACCAAGTATTTTGACATACACTGACACCAAGTAACAAAGACATACACTGATGCCCAGTAACACAGACACACACTGACACCAAGTCACAAAGACATACACTGATACCCAGTAACACAGACACACACTTACACCAAGTAACACAGACATACACTGACACCCAGTAACACAGACACACACTTACACCAAGTAACAAAGTCATACACTGACACCCAGTAACATAGACATACACTGACACCCAGTAACACAGACACACACGGACACAAAGTAACAAAGACACTGACTTACACCAAGTAACACAGACACACACTGACACCCAGTAACACAGACACACACTTACACCAAGTAACAAAGACATACACTGACACCCAGTAACAAAGACATACACTGACAACCAGTAACACAGACACACACGGACACCGAGTAACAAAGACACAGACTTACACCAAGTAAAATAGACATACACTGACACCAAGTAACAAAGACACACACTGACACCCAGTAACACAGAAACACACTTACACCTAATAATACAGACATACACTGACACCAAGTAACAAAGACATACACTTACACCAAGTAAAATAGACATACACTGACACCAAGTAACAAAGACATACACTGATACCCAGTAACACAGACACACACTTACACCAAGTAACAAAGACATACACTGACACCAGGTAACAAAGACAGACAATTAACACCAAGTAACAAAGGCATACACTTACACCAAGTATATTGACATACACTGACACAAAGTAACAAAGACATACACTGATACCCAGTAACACAGACACACACTGACACCCAGTAACAAAGACATACACTGACACCAAGTAACACAGACATACACTGACACCAAGTAACAAAGACATACACTGATACCCAGTAACATGGACACACACTTACACCAAGTAACACAGACATACACTGACACCAAGTAACTAAGACATACACTGATACCCAGTAACATAGACACACACTTACACCAAGTAACACAGACATACACTGACACCAAGTAACAAAGACATACACTGATACCAAGTCACAAAGACATACACTGATACCCAGTATCACAGACACACAATGACACCCAGTAACAAAGACATACACTGTCACCAAGTCACAAAGACATACACTGATACCAATCACAAAGACATACACTTACACCAAGAAACACAGACATACACTGACGCCAAGTAACAAAGAAATACACTTACACCAAGTAACAAAGACAGACAATTACACCAAGTAACAAAGACATACACTTACACCAAGTAACAAAGGAACACACTTACACCAAGTAACACAGACATACACTGACGCCAAGTAACTAAGACATACACTTACACCAAGTAACAAAGACAGACAATTACACCAAGTAACAAAGACATACACTTACACCAAGTATTTTGACATACACTGATACCCAGTAAAACAGACACACTTAGACCAAGTAACACAGACATACACTGACACCCAGTAACACAGACATACCCTTACACCAGGTAACAAAGACTAACACTGACACCCAGTAACACAGACAAACAAGGACACCAAGTAACAAAGACACAGACTTACACCAAGTAACACAGACACACATTGACACCCAGTAACACAGACACACACTTACACCAAGTTACACAGACATACACTGATAAAAAGTCACAAAGGCATACACTGATACCCAGTAACAAACACATACACTTACACCAAGTAACAAAGACAGACAATTACACCAAGTAACAAAGACATACACTTACACCATGTAACAAAGACATACACTGACACCAAGTCACAAAGACACACACTGACACCCAGTAACAAAGACATACACTGACACCAAGTCACAAAGAAATACACTGATACCCAGTAACACAGACACACACTTACACCAAGTAACAAAGACATACACTGACACCAAGTCACAAAGACACACACTGACACCCAGTAACAAAGACATACACTGACACCAAGTCACAAAGACATACACTGATACCCAGTAACACAGACACACACTTACACCAAGTAACACAGACATACACTGATACCCAGGAACATAGCCACCCACTTACACCAAGTAACACAGACATACACTGACACCAAGTAACAAAGACATACACTGATACCAAGTCGCAAAGACATACACTGATACCCAGTCTCACAGACACACACTGACACCAAGTAACAAAGACATACACTGACACCAAGTAACACAGACACACACTGAAACCCAGTAACAAAGACATACACTGTCACCAAGTCACAAAGACATACACTGATACCAAGTCACAAAGACATACACTTACACCAAGTAACACAGACATACACTGACGCCAAGTAACAAAGACATACACTTACACCAAGTAACACAGACAGACAATTACACCAAGTAACAAAGACATACACTTACACCAAGTAACAACGACACTCACTTACACCAAGTAACACAGACATACACTGACGCCAAGTAACAAAGACAGACACTTACACCAAGTAACAAAGACAGACAATTACACCAAGTAACACAGACAAACACGGACACCAAGTAACAAAGACAAACACGGACACCAAGTAACAAAGACTCAGACTTACACCAAGTAACACAGACACACATTGACACCCAGTAACACAGACATACACTGATAACAAGTCACAAAGACATACACTGATACCCAGTAACAAAGACATACACTTACACCAAGTAACAAAGACAGACAATTACACCAAGTAACAAAGACATACACTTACACCAAGTATTTTGACATACACTGACACCAAGTAACAAAGACACACACTGATACCCAGTAACACAGACACACACTTACACAAAGTAACAAAGACCTACACTGACACCAAGTCACAAAGACACACACTGACACCCAGTAACAAAGACATACACAGACACCAAGTCACAAAGACATACACTGATACCCAGTAACACAGACACACACTTACACCAAGTAACACAGACATACACGTGCACCCAGTAACACAGACAAACACGGACACCAAGTAACAAAGACAACGACTTACACCAAGTAACACAGACACACATTGACACCCAGTAACACAGACACACACTTACACCAAGTAACACAGACATACACTGATAACAAGTCACAAAGACATACACTGACACCCAGTAACACAGACACACACGGACACAATGTAACAAAGACACTGACTTACACCAAGTAACACAGACACACACTGACACCCAGTAACACAGACACACACTTACACCAAGTAACAAAGACATACACTTACATCCAGTAACAAAGACATACACTGACAACCAGTAACACAGACACACACGGACACCGAGTAACAAAGACACAGACTTACACCAAGGAACACAGACACACACTGACACCCTGTAACACAGAAACACAATTACACCTAATAACACAGACATACACTGACACCAAGTAACAAAGACATACACTTACACCAAGTAAAATAGACATACACTGACACCAAGTAACAAAGACATACACTGATACCCAGTAACACAGACACACACTTACACCAAGTAACAAAGACATACACTGACACCAGGTAACAAAGACAGACAATTAACACCAAGTAACAAAGGCATACACTTACACCAAGTATATTGACATACACTGACACCAAGTAACAAAGACATACACTGATACCCAGTAACACAGACACACACTGACACCCAGTAACAAAGACATACACTGACACCAAGTAACACAGACATACAATGACACCAAGTAACAAAGACATACACTGATACCCAGTAACATGGACACACACTTACACCAAGTAACACAGACATACACTGACACCAAGTAACAAAGACATACACTGATACCCAGTAACATAGACACACACTTACATCAAGTAACACAGACATACACTGACACCAAGTAACAAAGACATACACTGATACCAAGTCACAAAGACATACACTGATCCCCAGTATCACAGACACACAATGACACCCAGTAACAAAGACATACACTGTCACCAAGTCACAAAGACATACACTGATACCAAGTCACAAAGACATACACTTACACCAAGAAACACAGACATACACTGACGCCAAGTAACAAAGAAATACACTTACACCAAGTAACAAAGACAGACAATTACACCAAGTAACAAAGACATACACTTACACCAAGTAACAAAGACACACACTTACACCAAGTAACACAGACATACACTGACGCCAAGTAACTAAGACATACACTTACACCAAGTAACAAAGACAGACAATTACACCAAGTAACAAAGACATACACTTACACCAAGTATTTTGACATACACTGATACCCAGTAAAACAGACATACCCTTACACCAGGTAACAAAGACTAACACTGACACCCAGTAACACAGACAAACAAGCACACCAAGTAACAAAGACACAGACTTACACCAAGTAACACAGACACACATTGACACCCAGTAACACAGACACACACTTACACCAAGTTACACAGACATACACTGATAAAAAGTCACAAAGGCATACACTGATACCCAGTAACAAACACATACACTTACACCAAGTAACAAAGACAGACAATTACACCAAGTAACAAAGACATACACTTACACCATGTAACAAAGACATACACTGACACCAAGTCACAAAGACACACACTGACACCCAGTAACAAAGACATACACTGACACCAAGTCACAAAGAAATACACTGATACCCAGTAACACAGACACACACTTACACCAAGTAACAAAGACATACACTGACACCAAGTCACAAAGACACACACTGACACCCAGTAACAAAGACATACACTGACACCAAGTCACAAAGAAATACACTGATACCCAGTAACACAGACACACACTTACACCAAGTAACAAAGACATAAACTGACACCATGTCACAAAGACACACACTGACACCCAGTAACAAAGACATACACTGACACCAAGTCACAAAGACATACACTGATACCCAGTAACACAGACACACACTTACACCAAGTAACAAAGACATACACTAACACCCAGTAACAAAGACATACACTGACACCCAGTAACACAGACACACATGGACACCAAGTAACAAAGACACTGACTTCCACCAAGTAACACAGACACACACTGACACCCAGTAACACAGACACACACTTACACCAAGTAACAAAGACATACACTGACACCCAGTAACAAAGACATACACTGACAACCAGTAACACAGACACACACGGACACCAGGTAACAAAGACACAGACTTACGCCAAGGAACACAGACACACACTGACACCCAGTAACACAGACACACACTTACACCTAGTAACACAGGCATACACTCACACCAAGTAACAAAGACATACACTGATACCCAGTAAAAAAGACATACACTGACACCAAGTCACAAAGACATACACTGATAGCAAGTCACAAAGACATACACTGATGCCCAGTAACACAGACACATACTGACACCAAGTAACAAAGACATACACTTACACCAAGTAACAAAGACAGACACTTACACCAAGTAACAATGACATACACTGACACCAAGAAGCAAAGACATACACTTACACCAAGTAAAAAAGACAGACAATTACTCCAAGTAACAAAGCCATACACTTACACCAAGTGTTTTGACATACACAGACACCAAGTAACAAATACATACACTGATACCCAGTAACACAGACACACACTTACACCAAGTAACAAAGACATACACTGACACCAAGTCACAAAGAAATACACTGATACCCAGTAACAAAGACACACACTTACACCAAGTAACACAGACATACACTGACACCAAGGCACAAAGACACACACTGACACCCAGTAACAAAGACATACACTGACACCAAGTCACAAAGACATTCACTGATACCCAGTAAAACAGACACACACTTACACCAAGTAACAAAGACATACACTTACACCCAGTAACACAGACAAACACGGACAGCAAGTAACAAAGACAAACACGGACACCAAGTAACAACGACACAGACTTACACCAAGTAATACAGACACACATTGACACCCAGTAACACAGACACACACTTACACCAAGTAACACAGACATACACTGATAACAAGTCACAAAGACATACACTGATACCCAGTAACAAAGACATACACTTAAACCAAGTAACAAAGACAGACAATTACACCAAGTAACAAAGACATACACTTACACCAAGTATTTTGACATACACTGACACCAAGTAACAAAGACATACACTGATACCCAGTAACGCAGACACACACTTACACCAAGCAACAAAGACATACACTGACACCAAGTCACAAAGACACACACTGACACCCAGTAACAAAGACATACACTGACACTAAGTCACAAAGACATACATTGATACCCAGTAACACAGACACACACTTACACCAAGTAACACAGACATACACTGACACCCAATAACACAGACAAACACGGACACCAAGTAACAAAGGCACAGACTTACACCAAGTAACACAGACACACATTGACACCCAGTAACACAGACACACACTTACACCAAGTAACGCAGACATACACTGATAACAAGTCACAAAGACATACACTGATATCAAGTAACAAAGACATACACTTACACCAAGTAACAAAGACAGACAATTACACCAAGTAACAAAGACATACACTTTCTTTCTTTCTTTTTTCTTTTGGGCCTGCTTATCTCGAGAGACAATGGATACGCGCCTGGAGGTGGTCAGTGGTTTGTGAAGCAGCGCCTGGAGTGGCTATAAAGGCCAATTCTGGAGTGACAGGCTCTTCCACAGGTGCTGCAGAGAAATTTGTTTGTTGGGGCTGTTGCACAGTTGGCTCTCCCCTTGCGCCTCTGTCTTTTTTCCTGCCAACTACTAAGTCTCTTCGACTCGCCACAATTTAGCCCTGTCTTTATGGCTGCCCGCCAGCTCTGGCGAATGCTGGCAACTGACTCCCACGACTTGTGATCAATGTCACACGATTTCATGTCGCGTTTGCAGACGTCTTTATAACGGAGACATGGACGGCCGGTGGGTCTGATACCAGTGGCGAGCTCGCTGTACAATGTGTCTTTGGGGATCCTGCCATCTTCCATGCGGCTCACATGGCCAAGCCATCTCAAGCGCCGCTGACTCAGTAGTGTGTATAAGCTGGGGGTGTTGGCCGCTTCAAGGACTTCTGTGTTGGAGATATAGTCCTGCCACCTGATGCCAAGTATTGTCCGAAGACAGCGAAGATGGAATGAATTGAGACGTCGCTCTTGGCTGGCATACGTTGTCCAGGCCTCGCTGCCGTAGAGCAAGGTACTGAGGACACAGGCCTGATACACTCGGACTTTTGTGTTCCGTGTCAGTGCGCCATTTTCCCACACTCTCTTGGCCAGTCTGGACATAGCAGTGGAAGCCTTACCCATGCGCTTGTTGATTTCTGCATCTAGAGACAGGTTACTGGTGATAGTTGAGCCTAGGTAGGTGAACTCTTGAACCACTTCCAGAGCGTGGTCGCCAATATTGATGGATGGAGCATTTCTGACATCCTGCCCCATGATGTTCGTTTTCTTGAGGCTGATGGTTAGGCCAAATTCATTGCAGGCAGACGCAAACCTGTCGATGAGACTCTGCAGGCATTCTTCAGTGTGAGATGTTAAAGCAGCATCGTCAGCAAAGAGGAGTTCTCTGATGAGGACTTTCCGTACTTTGGACTTCGCTCTTAGACGGGCAAGGTTGAACAACCTGCCCCCTGATCTTGTGTGGAGGAAAATTCCTTCTTCAGAGGATTTGAACGCATGTGAAAGCAGCAGGGAGAAGAAAATCCCAAAAAGTGTGGGTGCGAGAACACAGCCCTGTTTCACACCACTCAGGATAGGAAAGGGCTCTGATGAGGAGCCACCATGTTGAATTGTGCCTTTCATATTGTCATGGAATGAGGTGATGATACTTAGTAGCTTTGGTGGACATCCGATCTTTTCTAGTAATCTGAAGAGACCACGTCTGCTGACGAGGTCAAAGGCTTTGGTGAGATCAATGAAAGCAATGTAGAGGGGCATCTGTTGTTCACGGCATTTCTCCTGTATCTGACGAAGGGAGAACAGCATGTCAATAGTCGATCTCTCTGCACGAAAGCCACACTGTGCCTCAGGGTAGACGCGCTCGGCCAGCTTCTGGAGCCTGTTCAGAGCGACTCGAGCAAAGACTTTCCCCACTATGCTGAGCAGGGAGATTCCACGGTAGTTGTTGCAGTCACCGCGGTCACCTTTGTTTTTATAGAGGGTGATGATGTTGGCATCGCGCATGTCCTGGGGTACTGCTCCCTCGTCCCAGCACAGGCATAGCAGTTCATGTAGTGCTGAGAGTATAGCAGGCTTGGCACTCTTGATTACTTCAGGGGTAATGCTGTCCTTCCCAGGGGCTTTTCCGCTGGCTAGGGAATCAATGGCATCACTGAGTTCCGATTTGGTTGGCTGTATGTCCAGCTCATCCATGACTGGTAGAGGCTGGGCTGCATTGAGGGCAGTCTCAGTGACAGCATTCTCCCTGGAGTACAGTTCTAGGTAGTGCTCAACCCAGCGGTCCATCTGTTTGCGTTGGTCAGTGATTATGTCCCCCGATTTAGATTTGAGGGGGGTGATCTTTTTGATGGTTGGCCCAAGAGCTCTCTTCATGCCATCATACATTCCTCTGATGTTTCTGGTGTCTGAGGCCAGCTGAATATGGCTGCATAGGTGTTGCCAGTAGTCGTTTGCGCAACGCCTAGCTGTTCTTTGTGCAGTACTTCTGGCTGCTTTAAGTGCGGCGGATGTTAAATCGCTGGGGGCTTTCTTGTAGTTCAAAAGTGCAATGCGCTTAGCGGCTATGACAGGTTCCAGCTCTTCATTATGAGATTGAAACCAGTCTGCATTTCTCTTCGCACTTTTGCCGTAGGTGGTCAAAGCTGACTCATAGATGGCGTCTCTGATGTGGGCCCACTTGGTCTCAGCATCCCCTGTGGGAGTGTTTTGAAGGGCTGTTACAAGTGAATTTAGAAATTTTTGTAACAGCTGTGGGTGAGAAATTCTGCTCGTGTTGATGCGCGGGTGGCCCTTCTGCTTGGAATGATGCAACTTCTTTGGTCTGAGTCTAACCTTGCTGCACACCAGGGAGTGGTCGGTGTCGCAGTCCGCACTGTGGAAGCTGCGTGTGATTTGAACACTGTTTAAGGCGGCTCGCCTTGTGACAATGAGGTCTAGCTGGTGCCAATGACGTGATCTTGGGTGCCTCCATGAAACCTGGTGACAGGGTTTAGTGTGAAAGAACGAGTTGGTGATGCAGAGGTTATGATAGGTACACAACTCAAGCAGTCTCTGCCCGTTCTCATTCATCCTTCCAACGCCATAGCGCCCAAGGCAGGAGGGCCATGAGTCATGGTCGGCCCCAACCCTGGCATTAAAGTCCCCCAGCAGGAATAGGTGTTCGGTGTTGGGGATGCTGCTAATGATGTTATGGAGTTGTTCATAGAACTGGTCTTTAGCTTCAGGTGCGGAACAGAGTGTTGGAGCATAGATGCTGAGTAGGTGTACTGGACCAGAGGTGGTGAGCAGTCGGATGGACAGTATGCGTTCCGAGCCATTTGAGGGAGGCTCTATCATGCTGAGCAAGGAGTTTCTGATGGCGAAGCCCACTCCATGCTGTCTTGGTTCTTCAGGATCCCTGCCCTGCCAGAAGAAGGTGTAGTCTTGCTCTGCTAGAGAGCCACTCGCGGGGAGGCGAGTCTCCTGAAGTGCTGCAATGTCCACATTGAGTCTACTGAGCTCGTTGTTAATGATGGCGGTCTTCCGAGAATCGTTGATTTGTGTAAGGTCTTCCGACAGGCCAGGACACATAGTTCTGACGTTACAGCTTGCAAAGCGAAGGGCTGGTACCTTCTTTCCTTTTTTCATGTTGTTTGGTGCGGTGTATCAGTCCACCTTTCGGGCAATGAACCTGAGCTCCAAGCACCCATTGAAGCAGGCAGACTGTGGCGGGACAGAACCTTACTGACACTTATTATACACTTACACCAAGTATATTGACATACACAGACACCAAGTAACAAAGAGATACACTGATACCCAGTAACACAGACACACACTTACACCAAGTAACAAAGACATACACTGACACCAAGTCACAAAGAAATACACTGATACCCAGTAACACAGACACACACATACACCAAGTAACACAGACATACACTGACATCAAGTCACAAATACACACACTGACACCCAGTAACAAAGACATACACTGACACCAAGTCACAAAGACATACACTGATACCCAGTAACACAGACACACACTTACACCAAGTAACAAAGACATACACTTCCACCCAGTAACACAGACAAACACGGACAGCAAGTAACAAAGACAAACACGGACACCAAGTAACAACGACACTGACTTACACCAAGTAACACAGACACACATTGACACCCAGTAACACAGACACACACTTACACCAAGTAACACAGACATACACTGATAACAAGTCACAAAGACATACACTGATACCCAGTAACAAAGACATACACTGATACCCAGTATCACAGACACACAATGACACCCAGTAACAAAGACATACACTGTCACCAAGTCACAAAGACATACACTGATACCAAGTCACAAAGACATACACTTACACCAAGAAACACAGACAGACACTGACGCCAAGTAACAAAGAAATACACTTAAACCAAGTAACAAAGACAGACAATTACACCAAGTAACAAAGACATACACTTACACCAAGTAACAAGGACACACACTTACACCAAGTAACACAGACATACACTGACGCCAAGTAACTAAGACATACACTTACTCCAAGTAACAAAGACAGACAATTACACCAAGTAACAAAGACATACACTTACAACAAGTATTTTGACATACACTGATACCCAGTAAAACAGACACACTTAGACCAAGTAACACAGACATACACTGACACCCAGTAACAAAGACATACCCTTACACCAGGTAACAAAGACTAACACTGACACCCAGTAACACAGACAAACAAGGACACCAAGTAACAAAGACACAGACTTACACCAAGTAACACAGACACACATTGACACCCCGTAACACAGACGCACACATACACCAAGTTACACAGACATACACTGATAACAAGTCACAAAGTGATACACTGATACCCAGTAACAAACACATACACTTACACCAAGTAACAAAGACAGACAATTACACAAAGTAACAAAGACATACACTTACACCATGTAACAAAGACATACACTGACACCAAGTCACAAAGACACACACTGACACCCAGTAACAAAGACATACACTGACACCAAGTCACAAAGAAATACACTGATACCCAGTAACACAGACACACACTTACACCAAGTAACAAAGACATACACTGACACCAAGTCACAAAGACACACACTGACACCCAGTAACAAAGACATACACTGACACCAAGTCACAAAGACATACACTGATACCCAGTAACACAGACACACACTTACACCAAGTAACACAGACATACACTGACACCCAGTAACACAGACATACACTTACACCAAGTAACAAAGACATACACTAACACCCAGTAACAAAGACATACACTGACACCCAGTAACACAGACACACATGGACACCAAGTAACAAAGACACTGACTTACACCAAGTAACACAGACACACACTGACACCCAGTAACACAGACACACACTTACACCAAGTAACAAAGACATACACTGACACCCAGTAACAAAGACATACACTGACAACCAGTAACACAGACACACACGGACACCAAGTAACAAAGACACAGACTTACGCCAAGGAACACAGACACACACTGACACCCAGTAACACAGACACACACTTACACCTAGTAACACAGACATACACTCACACCAAGTAACAAAGACATACACTGATACTCAGTAAAAAAGACATACACTGACACCAAGTCACAAAGACATACACTGATAGCAAGTCACAAAGACATACACTGATGCCCAGTAACACAGACACATACTGACACCAAGTAACAAAGACATACACTTACACCAAGTAACAAAGACAGACACTTACACCAAGTAACAATGACATACACTGACACCAAGAAGCAAAGACATACACTTACACCAAGTAAAAAAGACAGACAATTACACCAAGTAACAAAGACATACACTTACACCAAGTATTTTGACATACACAGACACCAAGTAACAAATACATACACTGATACCCAGTAACACAGACACACACTTATTCCAAGTAACAAAGACATACACTGACACCAAGTCACAAAGAAATACACTGATACCCAGTAACAAAGACACACACATACACCAAGTAACACAGACATACACTGACACCAAGGCACAAAGACACACACTGACACCCAGTAACAAAGACATACACTGACACCAAGTCACAAAGACATACACTGATACCCAGTAACACAGACACACACTTACACCAAGTAACAAAGACATACACTTACACCCAGTAACACAGACAAACACGGACAGCAAGTAACAAAGACAAACACGGACACCAAGTAACAACGACACAGACTTACACCAAGTAACACAGACACACATTGACACCCAGTAACACAGACACATACTTACACCAAGTAACACAGACATACACTGATAACAAGTCACAAAGACATACACTGATACCCAGTAACAAAGACATACACTTAAACCAAGTAACAAAGACAGACAATTACACCAAGTAACAAAGACATACACTTACAGCAAGTATTTTGACATACACTGACACCAAGAAACAACGACATACACTGATACCCAGTAACGCAGACACACACTTACACCAAGTAACAAAGACATACACTGACACCAAGTCACAAAGACACACACTGACACCCAGTAACAAAGACATACACTGACACCAAGTCACAAAGACATACATTGATACCCAGTAACACAGACATACACTTACACCAAGTAACACAGACATACACTGACACCCAGTAACACAGACAAACACGGACACCAAGTAACAAAGGCACAGACTTACACCAAGTAACACAGACACACATTGACACCCAGTAACACAGACACACACTTACACCAAGTAACACAGACATACACTGATAACAAGTCACAAAGACATACACTGATACCCAGTAACAAAGACAGACACTTACACCAAGTAACAAAGACAGACAATTACACCAAGTAACAAAGACATACACTTACACCAAGTATTTTGACATACACAGACACCAAGTAACAAAGACATACACTGATACCCAGTAACACAGACACACACTTACACCAAGTAACAAAGACATACACTGACACCAAGTCACAAAGAAATACACTGATACCCAGTAACACAGACACACACATACACCAAGTAACACAGACATACACTGACACCAAGTCACAAAGACACACACTGACACCCAGTAACAAAGACATACACTGACACCAAGTCACAAAGACATACACTGATACCCAGTAACACAGACACACACTTACACCAAGTAACAAAGACATACACTTCCACCCAGTAACACAGCCAAACACGGACAGCAAGTAACAAAGACAAACACGGACACCAAGTAACAACGACACAGACGTACACCAAGTAACACAGACACACATTGACACCCAGTAACACAGACACACACTTACACCAAGTAACACAGACATACACTGATAACAAGTCACAAAGACATACACTGATACCCAGTAACAAAGACATACACTTACACCAAGTAACAATGACAGACAATTACACCAAGTAACAAAGACATACACTTACACCAAGTATTTTGACATACACTGACACCAAGTAACAAAGACATACACTGATACCCAGTAACGCAGACACACGCTTACACCAAGTAACAAAGACATACACTGATACCAAGTCACAAAGACACACACTGACACCCAGTAACAAAGACATACACTGACACCAAGTCACAAAGACATACATTGATACCCAGTAACACAGAGACACATTTACACCAAGTAACACAGACATACACTGACACCCAGTAACACAGACAAACACGGACACCAAGTAACAAAGGCACAGACTTACACCAAGTAACACAGACACACATTGACACCCAGTAACACAGACACACACTTACACCAAGTAACACAGACATACACTGATAACAAGTCACAAAGACATACACTGATACCCAGTAACAAAGACATACACTTACACCAAGTAACAAAGACAGACAATTACACCAAGTAACAAAGACATACACTTACACCAAGTATTTTGACATACACTGACACCAAGTATCAAAGACATGCACTGATACCCGGGAACACAGACACACTTACAGAAAGTAACAAATACATACACTGACACCAAGTCACAAAGACACACACTGACACCCAGTAAAAAAGACATACACTGACACCAAGTCACAAAGACATACACTGATTCCCAGTAACACAGACACACACTTACACCAAGTAACACAGACATACACTGACACCCAGTAACACAGACACACACTTACACCAAGTAACAAAGACATACACTGACACCCAGTAACATAGACATACACTGACACCCAGTAACACAGACACACACGGACACAAAGTAACAAAGACACAGACTTACACCAAGGAACACAGACACACACTGACACCCAGTAACACAGACACACACTTACACCTAATAACACAGACATACACTGACACCAAGTAACAAAGACATACACTTACACCAAGTAAAATAGACATACACTGACACCAAGTAACAAAGACATACACTGATACCCAGTAACACAGACACACACTTATACCAAGTAACAAAGACATACACTGATACCCAGTGACAAAGACACACAGTTAAACCATGTAACACAGACATACGCTTACACCAAAAACACAGACACACACTTACACCAAGCAACACAGACATACACTGACACCAGATAACAAAGACAGACAATTAATATCAAGTAACAAAGTCATACACTTGCACCAAGTATTTTGACATACACTGACACCAAGTAACAAAGACAAACACTGATGCCCAGTAACACAGACACACACTGACACCCAGTAACAAAGACATACACTGACACCAAGTAACACAGACATACACTGACACCCAGTAACAAAGACATACACTGATACCCAGTAACATGGACACACACTTACACCAATTAACACAGACATACACTGACAGCAAGTAACAAAGACATACACTGATACCTAGTAACATAGACACACACTTACACCAAGTAACACAGACATACACTGACACCAAGTAACAAAGACATACACTGATACCAAGTCACAAAGACTTACACTGATACCCAGTATCACAGACACACAATAACACCCAGTAACAAAGACATACACTGTCACCAAGTCACAAAGACACACACTGAAACCAAGTCACAAAGACATACACTTACACCAAGTAACACAGACATACACTGACGCCAAGTAACAAAGAAATACACTTACACCAAGTAACAAAGACAGACAATTACACCAAGTAACAAAGACATACACTTACACCAAGTAACAAAGACACACACTTACACCAAGTAACACAGACATACACTGACGCCAATTAACTAAGGCATACACTTACACCAAGTAACAAAGACAGACAATTACACCAAGTAACAAAGAAATACACTTACACCAAGTATTTTGACATACACTGATATCCAGTAAAACAGACACACTTAGACCAAGTAACACAGACATACACTGACACCCAGTAACACAGACATACCCTTACACCAAGTAACAAAGACATACACTGACACACAGTAACACAGACAAACACGGACACAATGTAACAAAGACACAGACTTACACCAAGTAACACAGACACACATTGACACCCAGTAACACAGACACACACTTACACCAAGTAACACAGACATACACTGATAACAAGTCACAAAGACTTACACTGATACCCAGTAACAAAGACATACACTTACACCAAGTAACAAAGACAGACAATTACACCAAGTAACAAAGACATACACTTACACCAAGTATTTTGACATACACTGACACCAAGTAACAAAGACATACACTGATACCCAGTAACACAGACACACACTTACACCAAGTAACAAAGACATACACTGATACGCAGTAAAAAAGACAGACACTGACACCAAGTCACAAAGACATACACTGATAGCAAGTCACAAAGACATACACTGATGCCCAGTAACACAGACACATACTGACTCCAAGTAACAAAGACATACACTTACACCAAGTAACAAAGACAGACACTTACACCAAGAAGCAAAGACATACACTTACACCAAGTAAAAGAGACAGACAATTACACCAAGTAACAAAGACATACACTTACACCAAGTATTTTGACATACACAGACACCAAGTAACGAAGACAGACACTGATACCCAGTAACACAGACACACACTTACACCAAGTAACAAAGACATACACTGACACCAAGTCACAAAGAAATACACTGATACCCAGTAACACAGACACACACATACACCAAGTAACACAGACATACACTGACACCAAGTCACAAAGACACACACTGATACCCAGTAACACAGACACACACTTACACCAAGTAACAAAGACATACACTTACACCCAGTAACACAGACACACATTGACACCCAGTAACACAGACACACACTTACTCCAAGTAACACAGACATACACTGATAACAAGTCACAAAGACATACACTGATACCCAGTAACAAAGACATACACTTACACCAAGTAACAAAGACAGACAATTACACCAAGTAACAAAGACATACACTTACACCAAGTATTTTGACATACACTGACACCAAGTAGCAAAGACATACACTGATACCGAGTAACGCAGACACACACTTACACCAAGTAACAAAGACATACACTGACACCAAGTCACAAAGACGCGCACTGACACCCAGTAACAAAGACATACACTGACACCAAGTCACAAAGACATACATTGATACCCAGTAACACAGACACACACTTACACCAAGTAACACAGACATACACTGACACCCAGTAACACAGACACACACTTACACCAAGTAACAAAGACATACACACCCAGTAACATAGACATACACTGACACCCAGTAACACAGACACACACGGACACAATGTAACAAAGACACTGACTTACACCAAGTAACACAGGCACACAATGACACCCAGTAACACAGACACACACTTACACCAAGTAACAAAGACATACGCTTACAACCAGTAAAAAAGACATACACTGACAACCAGTAACACAGACACACACGGACACCAAGTAACAAAGACACAGACTTACACCAAGGAACACAGACACACACTGACACCCAGGAACATAGACACACACTTACACCTAATAACACAGACATACACTGACACCAAGAAACAAAGACATACACTTACACCAAGTAAAATAGACATACACTGACACCAAGTAACAAAGACATACACTGATACCCAGTAACACAGACACACACTTACACCAAGTAACAAAGACATACACTGATACCCAGTAACAAAGACACACACTTACACCAAGTAACAAAGACATACACTGACACCCAGGAACATACACACATACTTACACCTAATAACACAGACATACACTGACACCAAGTAACAAAGACATACACTTACACCAAGTAAAATATACATACACTGATACCAAGTAACAAAGACATACACTGATACCCAGTAACACAGACACACACTTACACCAAGTAACAAAGACATACACTGATACCCAGTAACAAAGACATAGACTTACACCAAGTAACACAGACATACACTAATAACAAGTCACAAAGACTTACACTGATACCCAGTAACAAAGACATACACTTACACCAAGTAACAAAGACAGACAATTACACCAAGTAACAAAGACATACACTTACACCAAGTATTTTGACATACACTGACACCAAGTAACAAAGACATACACTTACACCAAGTAAAATAGACATACACTGACACCAAGTAACAAAGACATACACTGATACCCAGTAACATGGACACACACTTACACCAATTAACACAGACATACACTGACACCAAGTAACAAAGACATACACTGATACCCAGTAACAAAGACACACACTTACACCAAGTAACACAGACATACACTGACACCAAGTAACAAAGACATACACTGATACCAAGTCACAAAGACATACACTGATACCCAGTATCACAGACACACAATGACACCCAGTAACAAAGACATACACTGTCACCAAGTCACAAAGACATACACTGATACCAAGTCACAAAGACATACACTTACACCAAGTAACACAGACATACACTGACGCCAAGTAACAAAGAAATACACTTACACCAAGTAACAAAAACAGACAATTACACCAAGTAACAAAGACATACACTTACACCAAGTATTTTGACATACACTGATACCCAGTAAAACAGACACACTTAGACCATGTAACACAGACAAACACGGACACCATGTAACAACGACACAGACTTACAACAAGTAACACAGACACACATTGACACCCAGTAACACAGACACACACTTACACCAAGTAACACAGACATACACTGATAACAAGTCACAAAGACATACACTGATACCCAGTAACAAAGACATACACTTACACCAAGTAACAAAGACAGACAATTACACCAAGTAACAAAGACATACACTTACACCAAGTATTTTGACATACACTGACACCAAGTAACAAAGACATACACTGATACCCAGTAACACAGACACACACTTACACCAAGTAACAAAGACATACACTGATAGCAAGTCACAAAGACATACACTGATGCCCAGTAACACAGACACATACTGACACCAAGTAACAAAGACAGACACTTACACCAAGAAGCAAAGACATACACTTACACCAAGTAAAAAAGACAGACAAATACACCAAGTATCAAAGACATACACTTACACCAAGTATTTTGACATACACAGACACCAAGTAACGAAGACAGACACTGATACCCAGTAACACAGACACACACTTACACCAAGTAACAAAGACATACACTGACACCAAGTCACAAAGAAATACACTGATACCCAGTAACACAGACACACACATACACCAAGTAACACAGACATACACTGACAACAAGTCACAAAGACACACACTGACACCCAGTAACAAAGACATACACTGACACCAAGTCACAAAGACATACACTGATACCCAGTAACACAGACACACACTTACACCAAGTAACAAAGACATACACTGACACCAAGTCACAAAGACATACACTGACACCAAGTAACAAAGACATACACGGACAGCAAGTAACAAAGACAAACACGGACACCAAGTAACAAAGACACAGACTTACACCAAGTACCACAGACACACATTGACACCCAGTAACACAGACACACACTTACACCAAGTAACACAGACATGCACTGATAACAACTCACAAAGACATACACTGATACCCAGTAACAAAGACATACACTTACACCAAGTAACAAAGACAGACAATTACACCAAGTAACAAAGGCATACACTTACAGCAAGTATTTTGACATACACTGACACCAAGTAACAAAGACATACAATGATACCCAGTAACGCAGACACACACTTACACCAAGTAACAAAGACATACACTGACACCAAGTCACAAAGACATACACTGACACCCAGTAACAAAGACATACACTGACACCAAGTCACAAAGACATACATTGATACCCAGTAACACAGACACACACTTACACCAAGTAACACAGACATACACTGACACCCAGTAACACAGACGAACACGGACTCCAAGTAACAAAGGCACAGACTTACACCAAGTAACACATACACACATTGACACCCGGTAACACAGACACACACTTACACCAAGTAACACAGACATACACTGATAACAAGTCACAAAGACATACACTGATTCTTTTGGGCCTCCTTATCTCGAGAGACAATGGATACGCGCCTGGAGGTGGTCAGTGGTTTGTGAAGCAGCGCCTGGAGTGGCTATAAAGGCCAATTCTGGAGTGTCAGGCTCTTCCACAGGTGCTGCAGAGAAATTTGTTTGTTGGGGCTGTTGCACAGTTGGCTCTCCCCTTGCGCCTCTGTCTTTTTTCCTGCCAACTACTAAGTCTCTTCGACTCGCCACAATTTAGCCCTGTCTTTATGGCTGCCCGCCAGCTCTGGCGAATGCTGGCAACTGACTCCCACGACTTGTGATCAATGTCACACGATTTCATGTCGCGTTTGCAGACGTCTTTATAACGGAGACATGGACGGCCGGTGGGTCTGATACCAGTGGCGAGCTCGCTGTACAATGTGTCTTTGGGGATCCTGCCATCTTCCATGCGGCTCACATGGCCAAGCCATCTCAAGCGCCGCTGACTCAGTAGTGTGTATAAGCTGGGGGTGTTGGCCGCTTCAAGGACTTCTGTGTTGGAGATATAGTCCTGCCACCTGATGCCAAGTATTGTCCGAAGACAGCGAAGATGGAATGAATTGAGACGTCGCTCTTGGCTGGCATACGTTGTCCAGGCCTCGCTGCCGTAGAGCAAGGTACTGAGGACACAGGCCTGATACACTCGGACTTTTATGTTCCGTGTCAGTGCGCCATTTTCCCACACTCTCTTGGCCAGTCTGGACATAGCAGTGGAAGCCTTACCCATGCGCTTGTTGATTTCTGCATCTAGAGACAGGTTACTGGTGATAGTTGAGCCTAGGTAGGTGAACTCTTGAACCACTTCCAGAGCGTGGTCGCCAATATTGATGGATGGAGCATTTCTGACATCCTGCCCCATGATGTTCGTTTTCTTGAGGCTGATGGTTAGGCCAAATTCATTGCAGGCAGACGCAAACCTGTCGATGAGACTCTGCAGGCATTCTTCAGTGTGAGATGTTAAAGCAGCATCGTCAGCAAAGATGAGTTCTCTGATGAGGACTTTCCATACTTTGGACTTCGCTCTTAGACGGGCAAGGTTGAACAACCTGCCCCCTGATCTTGTGTGGAGGAAAATTCCTTCTTCAGAGGATTTGAACGCATGTGAAAGCAGCAGGGAGAAGAAAATCCCAAAAAGTGTGGGTGCGAGAACACAGCCCTGTTTCACACCACTCAGGATAGGAAAGGGCTCTGATGAGGAGCCACCATGTTGAATTGTGCCTTTCATATTGTCATGGAATGAGGTGATGATACTTAGTAGCTTTGGTGGACATCCGATCTTTTCTAGTAGTCCGAAGAGACCACGTCTGCTGACGAGGTCAAAGGCTTTTGTTACTGATACCCAGTAACAAAGACATACACTTACACCAAGTAACAAAGACAGACAATTACACCAAGTAACAAAGACATACACTTACACCAAGTATTTTGACATACACTGACACCAAGTAACAAAGACATACACTGATACCCAGTAACACAGACACACTTACACCAAGTAACAAAGACATACACTGACACCAAGTCACAAAGACACACACTGACACCCAGTAACAAAGACATACACTGACACCAAGTCACAAAGACATACACTGATACCCAGTAACACAGACACACACTTACACCAAGTAACACAGACATACACTGACACCCAGTAACACAGACACACACTTACACCAAGTAACAAAGACATACACTGACACCCAGTAACATAGACATACACTGACACCCAGTAACACAGACACACACGGACACAAAGTAACAAAGACACTGACTTACACCAAGTAACACAGACACACACTGACACCCAGTAACACAGACACACACTTACACCAAGTAACAAAGACATACGCTGACACCCAGTAACAAAGACATACACTGACAACCAGTAACACAGACACACACGGACACCAAGTAACAAAGACACAGACTTACACCAAGGAACACAGACACACACTGACACCCAGTAACATAGACACACACTTACACCTAATAACACAGACATACACTGACACCAAGTAACAAAGACATACACTTACACCAAGTAAAATAGACATACACTGACACCAAGTAACAAAGACTACACTGATACCCAGTAACACAGACACACACTTACACCAAGTAACAAAGACATACACTGATACCCAGTAACAAAGACACACAGTTAAACCATTTAACACAGACATACGCTTACACCAAAAACACAGACACACACTTACACCAAGCAACACAGACATACACTGACACCACATAACAAAGACAGACAAATAACACCAAGTAACAAAGACATACACTTACACCAAGTATTTTGACATACACTGACACCAAGTAACAAGGCATACACTGATACCCAGTAACACAGACACACACTGACACCCAGTAACAAAGACATACACTGACACCAAGTAACACAGACATACACTGACACCAAATAACAAAGACATACACTGATACCCAGTAACATGGACACACACTTACACCAATTAACACAGACATACACTGACACCAAGTAACAAAGACATACACTGATACCCAGTAACATAGACACACACATACACCAATTAACACAGACATACACTGATACCAAGTAACAAAGACATACACTGATACCAAGTCACAAAGACATACACTGATACCCAGTATCACAGACACACAATGACACCCAGTAACAAAGACATACACTGTCACCAAGTCACAAAGACATACACTGATACCAAGTCACAAAGACATACACTTACACCAAGTAACACAGACATACACTGACGCCAAGTAACAAAGAAATACACTTACACCAAGTAACAAAGACAGACAATTACACCAAGTAACAAAGACAAACACTTACACCAAGTAACAAAGACAGACACTTACACCAAGTAACACAGACATACACTGACGGCAAATAACTAAGGCATACACTTACACCAAGTAACAAAGACAGACAATTACACCAAGTAACAAAGACATACACTTACACCAAGTATTTTGACATACACTGATAC